>NW_020454561.1:1516019-1545411 GCF_003342845.1 Nothoprocta perdicaria
TGGACTCTCTCCAGCAGTTCCACATCCCTCTTGTACTGGGGAGCCCAGAACTGGACGCAGTACTCCAGATGTGGCCTCACCAGGGCTGAGTAGAGGGGGATGATCACTTCCCTCAACCTGCTGGAGACTCTAAAAACATAACATATGAAGTAACTGGGTTTGGTAACAGACTGAACTATGATTTAGAATTTACGGCATTCCAATGCAGTAAAGCATCACATTGACCATTTTATTTCTATCTTCCTTTAAAAAGTGTTTCAACTGAACCAGTACTACAAGGAAAGAATATTGCTAGTAGCAGTCGTATATGGAGTTCCCAGAAGAAACATTCCAGCACTTACGTAAGAAAAACTTATTGGCAAAAGATGCATATAGAACAAAAGACTTCTACATAGAGAGAGTTTTCCAGCTCAAATTTGGTCAATGTTCACTATGAGCAGTGAATTCTTGAAAAACAATAGAACGGTCCTGCTCTTTGTTCTCTGACCTTGCTTCACACCATAATAAAACAGAAGGGAAGGATTTTTTTTCTCCCCTAACACAGCCTCCACATATTTGTACAACTCTGTTTTTAAAACACCTACAAAAAATGTAATTGAGAATCTATGGGCTCCATGGTAGTTTTAATATTATTAAACGCCTAATTTAGATATAGTGAAAGTCCTCAAGCAAAGGTCACTAAATACGGCTAGGAAGGCTGTATGCTTCCCAAGCTGTTTAATCAGACTGACCTAGCTGAAAGATGGGCTATTTAATTCTAAGTTCAAAATGTCATCTGTAGGAACAGAAGATATCCCACACACTTCAGATTCTTGTTTGCTTGAGATCAGCTTCAAATACTAGCCCAAAGAAAATCAATTTTTTCTTTGTAATGATTCTAATGGGATGTCAGTTCTTCCGATCAACAGTATCTAACACAAGTGTGACATTTATGTTTTATTTCATTATAAAATTGAAAAGACCTTAGCTTGAAAAATATACAAGTATAAACTTATCTCAGATTGAACAAACAGTTGTTGCATTCCCTGTTTTTTATAGAATTTATGCCCACCTTCAGGAACCGTAGAACAATTTAATGGAACCATATTTTTTCCTGAGGGGCACATCAACTGTAGATGCTTTGATTCAGTGTCAACACTTGGAGATATAATGAAGACTAATGTTGACTAAATGTCAAACAAAAAACATTTTAGAAAAATGGAAAGTAATCCAGAAAAAAAAGTCTTCTTCTGCTCTGTGAGGTGCTTCTGAGTCTTACAGGTTCTCTTCTGAAGCTTTAGCATAATCAATATGCTGAGCAGATTGTTTATATTGTATAGACCAAATTCTATCCTCAGATACACAGTTCTGATGACTACTCGGGGAATTGTGTGAGACTAAGAACACAACAAAGTGATATATTACTAATTGTTTGGTCTTTAACTTTCTTATTGTAACATCAAACATCAAAAATCAGAATGTCCTATGGAATCATCAGCAGAGCAATACATCCTGCATGGGGAGAAACCATTCTTGATGCCCTAGTTTAGATTTTAGCAAATTTGGTCAACTGAAAGGTACAATCAGAGAGCTACAACCTTGCTTCAAATCAAAAGGGTCTAGTGCCATCTGAGATGTCATAGCATTAGGTACTGCAGATATCATCTACATCCTGTCATGCTTGTCATCCCATGTGGGTATCTCAGATAACTAGGAGAACACGTATGGCACTAGTCATCTATGGTTAGGCAACCAAATTTTAAAGACATCAGCTATACATTTGGAAGTTAAACAATTAGTTCATATCTAGATATGTGCATCTGGAAACATGCATTTTAGTATTTGCACTTTGGATTTGAATCTACCCTATGGTCAGAGATAATTCTTTTTCATATTCCTGTTCTCTGTGTAATGAATTGTTTCTTGTTGCTCTGTATAAAATTTGTGATTTTTCACTGAGCATTCTAAGCATTTTACTGGTGTGGGAATAATTTCTTATAATAAGCATTATGAAGAAAATATCTTTTAGGATTTTTAGGATGGTTTTTTACCTAAAATATTAAGTGTATTACCTAAATCTGGAAAATATATTACAGTAAAATGTAGAAAAGAAAAATAAGGAGGACCATGATATAGGAAGGAAACAAGGGACAACCTCAATCTCCCTTTTTTTTTTTTTTTTAATCTTATCTAAATTCTTTGAGCTAATTTTTGAAATATATATATTTTTAAAAACCATCATAAAAAATGAAGAACCTTCTGGATAGAAGCAACTTCCCATTTAATAGGGCCTGAAACTAAAATTCTTCTTCTACAATAGATCTTCCCAGTCATAATCTTCATGTAAAGGACACAGTCTGTGACTACATGATATGATGCACTATGAACTAGCATTGAATGAAATTAGAAACCTCCTACTTTTTCAAATGAAAATATGCTTAATTTTCAGAAGCTGAACTACTAATGCATCTCCAGTACTCCAAAACCCTGGAGTCTGACATGTAAATATAGCTTCTGTACCCGATCTACATCACTGGGAGTATTGCTCTATGATTTTGACATCTGATTAATTTTGACCTAGGATTCACTTTCAGTTCTATTTCATGCTTTATGTGAGAGTTCCTTGGACAAATTTTGACCTTCACCTTGTTGTATAAGAGTGTCCACTTCACCATATGCTTTCTGTGAATAAGTTATACTCATTCAGATATTATAATATGCACAGAGTAGATTCATTAGCACAGTGTGTTAATGAAATAATTCAAATGATTATAAAGAAGTTTAATGAAGTTTAAGGCACTATTTGTAAGGCAGATTGTGGCTCATGCCATCTTACAGCAATATCTGAGTTTAACTGTCTCATGCTACCTTTATCTAGCTTTTGTATTTAGCTCTTATATTTATATCTAGACATCATTTTATACTTTTAAAAAAAGTAAAACACCCTCCAATTCCACATTAATTTTATATTGAATTGCTAGATTTCTAAGAATAACTAATATAGGATAAAATATTTATCAAATCTATCATCTTTTCTTCCTATAATAGTTTGATTTAGACAAATTAGATAGCTATTATATCTGGAAAATTCTGTAAATTGATAAAGATTTGAGAGTTATTTTCCCATTGATATTGGTAGAAATTCAGTTCCTGTGTCCATGGTAAAATAGATGGCAATAGTATACGAAACAAATAAAGAGTGCAGAAATATGAATTACTGTCTTTTGAAAATGAATCTCACAATCAATGGTTGTGCTATACTTACTTCTTTTGTTGAGCTCCAATAAGTGTTATTCATGCAGGTCAAAGATTCAATGTATTTTATATCATAACATGAATACGTAGAGTAGAAATGTACACTATGAATAAAACATTTATTAGAATATTCTTTGTACTTAAAATGTATAATCTAAACCTGGAAAWTGTATTGCGATAAAATGTGGAAAAGAAAAACAAAGAGGTGAAAGAGATAGCAAGTGAAAATACAGCCATGGCTAACATGAAGTATAAAAACAGCTAAATAATTATGGTATCATTTTTTTTTCTTCTTTATGTGGAGTCAAAATACATTTACTAAGCATTAAAATTTGGTTGATAACAGAGATGTTATATTGGCTGCATTATTTGGAAATCTTAGAAAGTCTTTGTTTTTGGAACAAAATAAGATACCTTGTGTGTGAAATAATTTGTATATAGTTCACACAACCTTCTAACCACTGTTAATGGCAAATWCCTCTTCATATACAGAAATGTATATGAAATATACATTTCAAAATATACTTAATGCGTAAACAAAGCACTGCAAAAGAAAGAGAATGCCAAGCTTTTCCATCTAACCAGCCACCTGAGGGAAAAATATGATCTGAGATATTCCTGCTAGTTTTTGTCCTTGCCTTTACTTCCTAAATAACAGAGCTGTGCTGTTTTTAACTTGAAATTTTACTGCCTACGTAAGGATACCTTTCTGCAGTTGCTTAAATTATCTTCACCATTGATAAAATTGAATAGCTAAAAGTAATCTACTTTCCTCCCTGCGTTATACAAACCAAAAGCTGCTCTGATGAAATCTTTCTGGATTTTCAGTCTGCCAAACAAATTTAGACATTTTTAAATAAAGGACAGTTCTGGTCATTGGGCTGATTAAAGAGAGAATAAAAACAGAATTATGGTCAGACAGGTGTTCAAGAAGGGTTACTACTGCTCAGTGACCATGCCAGGCATTACTTCCTAGTCTAAGAGCATGTTCTCACCATCATGATCCTTTCTGGTCAGTGAGTTTTCAGTTCTCTTTGAGATTAGGTAATTATCTGAATATGCCAATACTCTTAAGATGGGTGGATTTCAAGGTTTTTTTTTTTAAGCATTTTAAGCATTTTGTGTCAGTTCTTAGAAGCTGCATGAAAAGCATACTGACTTTAAGTAGCTTTCTGTTCAGTTGGCCTGTAGCTTTTGATATTATGATGTGCCCTGGTCTTTCCTTCAGTATGAAGAATGCCTTTATCAAGATCAAGTAACTCTTAAAGTGTGGATTTTCAAGCACTAAATATAGTATTTAACCTAACAGCTATAAATAAAACTAAATTGCTTACTTTTGTTGTATACTTGTTCTGTATTTCATTCAGTGTTCCTATTGCTCCCTGGTGGTGCAATTTTATTTAAAAACTTATCCTGTCAAAAAGTGTAATACTATTCATGTCCCCAGATGTGTTCTGTCCTTTGCTCATTCCTTAAGTCTTCCTGGATCCCAGGACAAAATCTCTCAGACAGTTTGACTTTAGTAAGAAGATGATTTCTTCTTTTTCCACTATGGGAAATTATTTTTAGATCTAAAAAGGTGATTCTATGTTTTGAAATTTCAGTTAATGCAACACATGGGGGAAAAAAAAAACACTGGAAAGATTATCTTTATGGATCTGGCCATAGAATCTTTTCATCAGTTAAAACAACTGAATAAACACATCATAACACAACTGAATAAACACTACCTGATGCACCAATGATTGTGGATGTGTATGTATGTGTATGTGCTGTTTTTCTCAAATATTTGCATGATTTTATAAAAGAAAATAACTGAATAAAAAGTAAAATAATAACCAAAAAAAAAAAGTCTCAAATATTAGGGGGAAAAAAAAAGAGAGGAAAAGAAAAACTATGGAGGTTTAAAAATCATTATTAGTATTTTACAGGGATGTATGATATATATATATCAAATTCAAAGGAAAAACAAGGACACTTTCATAATTTTGACTTTTCAGTACTGTAATTCACATTGTATATACATAATTTTAAACATGAAGCAGACAGGATGAACTGGTCACAGCAACAAGCAAGCATTCATATGTTTAATAGCTGACAATCTACTTGTTCAGCCTACTTCTATTTTAGCAAGTCTAACATCAACCTGAAGCCTTGAGGTAACAGTTTTTAAGTGAGGTTCCTTGTCATTCATTTTTACTTTTGTGTTGCTATTCTGCCACGAGGAAGTATGATAACACAAAGCTTTAGGGTGCAAAGTAACTGTGGTTTAAAAGTTAAATGTTTGGTTATAGATTAGATCCAGTCAGTTTTCCTTACTGCACTTTTAATATTTTTCTATTCTGCTTCCTTAGCAAAGAGGAAAAAAAATCCCCAAACTTTCTTTTTGGCTTATCAGAGAGTCTCAGAGCAATCCCACATGGATCAGGGAACTGTCTTAGCTAAGGAAAAATTGCATAGTCTTTTCACCAGTGTCACCTCAATTATATAGTCATCAGTGTTTTCACAGTAGGACAAGAAAGCTGGTGATAGGTTTGCTTTCCCCAGGGTTCATTTTTCAGCTATAGGGTTGACACAGAACTGAGCTACGGTGCAAAAAGCATTACTTGATACATCTAAAGCGATTGGGCTAAGATGTTAGTTTCCTATTGGGAAGGGAATCAAAAGTTTGCTTCTGTCAAGTGTCTCCTCAGCCATCCCTTCCCATTAGTAAAAATGATTACCCTTATGAAGTACGCAGAAGTATACTTTAAAAAAAAAAAAAAAAAATCAATACTTTCATTACCATGTGCATTTAAAGAATTTACAAAACTTAAGATTCCACTCTCAGTGAAAATATGCAGTTGTGATTGCTGTTACCATATATTCCCAAAAGAGCCTATAATTAACAGGAGTTTCAATGTCAGAAAAAACTGATAGCAGACATTTTTCATTTCTTCCAAGTCTCAGCAGAAACCTTAGTTTCTCTCTGTTCTCCGGATTGAATGCAGATATTATTCAGAATATAACAATTCTTCTTGGTAAGAGAAGGGGAAAGAAAAATGCTCTACAAAAGACATCAGTCTAAATTATACTGTAAGCATTAAAATACTTTATTTCTAAGATCATCTGTAACATTTGCATTAGAAACATCATATAAAATAGCTGAGATCCTTCAGCTCCCAAACACTGTAATGGCTGAGAAATTTTCAGCATGGATGGTTAGATATGCAGCCAGGCATCAGTTTCGTTGTCTAAACAGAAGCAACATTATCTGTAACTCTATCTGAGATGCTGTAAAGTTTACAGATTATTTGTTCTGTCCTGCCAAATATGATACTGAACCCAAAGCTGATTCGTATCTTTGACCAGAAGCTAGAGTCGTCAGATCACATAAACACAAAGACATTTTGTATGACATAGTTTGAGTTTTTACATAAGTGAATTAAGCTTATAGGTTAAAGGGTTATTTAAACAGTCTCAATTGCCTCCCAGACAGTGTAGGAAATATAGTTTCACGCTTTTCGCAAGTAGCTGGGTCACTGGTGTGAAATAAAAATAAAAGTAAAGTGATTTTTCATCAGAGGTGCTCTGAAGAGAACATCAAGGTGCAAACAAAAACAAAGATCCATTTGTAAGAAATGATAAAGTAAACGAGCAGACAAAAGAACTTTTTTTAAAATTACTTTTACTCTGTAAGAGTCTACACCATTTAAGATCTTTATCTAATATTTTTAGCCTCTTTTCATTGAACAAATACTAAGATGAGTAGTAATCAGATTCTCTTACCAGAAGGTGGAACTGTAAGTATTAAAATAAAGAAAACAACTATCACTCCGATAATTGAATAAGTACATATAAATAGAATAAATACATTAACTCTTGTTTATCTTAAGAGTCGAGAAGAAGAACATCACTGGAGATATTTCCAAAGATTCCATTCTATTTATATGTACTTATTCAATTATCAGAGTGATCCAAAGAGTTACATTTGATCATCCCAACTTATTTATTCTGCTCTTTTCAAGGGAAAAAAGGTTTACAGACCACTAACATAAAATGAGTTACTATGTATCTATCACTATTCATCATCACATTGCTCTAATCTGGAGCTTTATCGTCCAGAGATGAACTATGATTTGGGGCAAAGGAAAAGAAAAGCGTCAGAAAATAAGTAACTCACTAAGCTATCAATAGCTATCCATTTCACTTCATTTTTCAAACATTCAAATTCAATATCACACCTTTGGAGCTGTTAAGAATCAGAGAGATCATACTCACATATACTTTGAAAACAGGAAAAGAATCAAGAATCTTCAAAACCAGCCTGGATGCCACCCTGTGCCATGTGCTCTAGATGTCCCTGTTTGCACAGAGAGGTTGGACTAGATGATCTCTAGAGGCCCCTTCCAGATTCTGTGGTTCTGTGGTTCTGAGGTTCTGTGATTCTGTAGTGCACTACTAATTTTGGAAGTATCTGTAACTAAGCAAAAATTAAATTTTGAAAATATTTATCAATTCAAAAATATTTCTTTATATGTCAAGATAAAAACATAACAAGTGTTATGCATTTAGGCAGGCTAATAATGCATAGCATATGCTATAGGTTAAATAACTAAACTATTCCAATAGAGGCAAAGCATGTGATACAAAGAGTAAACAGTCAAAAAAAAAAAAAAAAAAAACCACAGATTTTATGAGAATTAAAAACAGATACTAAAACTATTGATCTGTATCTGACAAACTAGGGAGAAATTATTTGTGTACAAATGTGAGGCCACATCTGGAGTACTGCGTCCAGTTCTGGGCTCCCCAGTACAAGAGGGATGTGGAGCTGCTGGAGARAGTCCAGCGCAGGGCTACCAGGATGATCAGGGGCCTGGAACATCTGYCCTATGAGCAAAGGCTGAGAGAGCTGGGTCTGTTCAGCCTGGAGAAGAGGAGGCTGAGGGGGGACCTGATCAGCGTGTATAAATACCTCAAGGGAGGCAGTGAGGAGGAGGGGGGCAGCCTCTTTTCAGTGGTGGGCAGGGATAGGACTAGAGGAAATGGCTTCAAACTGAAGCATCGGAAGTTCCACAGGAACTTAAGGAAGCATTTCTTCACTGTGAGGGTGACAAAGCACTGGAACAGGCTGCCCAGAGAGGTTGTGGAGTCTCCTTCTTTGGAGATCTTTAAAACSCGCTTGGATGCAGCCCTGTGCCACGTGCTCWAGGTGACCCTGCGTGAGCAGGGGGGTTGGACTCGATGACCTCTGAGGTCCCTTCCAACCTTCGGCATTCTATGATTCTATGAAATTGGATAGGACAGATTGTGTACTCTTTCAAACATGTCAAAACAAACTATATTTTCAGCCTTAAATGTGATTAAACATATCTGTCTTCTCTCTGAAGGTGATAAAATTGTCCTACAATGTTACTCGTCTTCCCTTGAATATCCATCCAATGAAGAGGAGGAGGGGGCGGCCTCTTTTCAGTGGTGGCCAGCAATAGGACTAGAGGAAACGGCCACAAACTGAGGCACCAAAATTTCCACAGGAACTTAAGGAAACATTTCTTGRCAGTGTGGGTGACAGAGTCCTGGAGCAGGCTGCCCAGAGAGGTTGTGGAGTCTCCTTCTTTGGAAATCTTTAAAACCTGCTTGGATGCAGCCCTGTGCCATGTGCTCTAGGTGACCCTGCATGAGCAGGGGGGTTGGACTAGATGACCTCTGAGGTCCCTTCCAACCTTAAGCATTTTATAAATAAAATAAAACCTAAGGTATAGAATCAATCTGTTAAAAACATTTTTATGTATAATTATACTTTAATAGAAGTTACCTTCTTTCTTCATTTTCACTTTTTTTCACGGCAGTGACTTGCCTTAATTGTTTTCTCTAACAGGGTGGACTTCAATGACATCCACGTGGCTTATGATTTCTATATTTGTAGGAAAAAAGAGATTTTTTTAGAATTCCTCAAAGGCATTGTTAAAGTAGGGAGTAATCAAGTAATGTACAGTTACATTTAAAGATCTAAGTCCTGAAAGTTATGTGAATGTGTCGATTTTTTTTTTTCAGATTGTGAGGTTATCTGACAACTCTAAAAATTTTAAATCTTTCACTATTGCTAATACAATGTGCGTATGAGGATTATATTCATTTTTCTTATTCATCTTGACTGTCTTTATCTAAGCTAATTCAGCATGAAAAAAACTCAATAGTCCTAAAATACCAGGTGAGTCCAGGAGGCAAACTTAGTGCTCTTGGTAGGCTTGGTTGCTCTTCCCTGGTAAGAAATTATTTTGTCCCATTATTCAACCAACCATGAGTTTCATCTTTATTTCATTTTAAAGACATGGAAAAAAAAAGGAATAAGGTAACAGAAATGCTAGGTAAATCTCTGACAATTTTTTTTCTTTTCAGATGTAAGTAGGAAATGTCATGAAACATTACCTGATAAAGTCTGGGAATAAAAACAAGCATAAACAATAAGCCTAACATAGCAAAAATAACTCTTACAGAAGGATTTTTTTTTTTTTAATTAGAGGTTGAGGGAGAATAGATGAAAAGGTAGTCAAAGATTTTATAGCTAAAGTAAAAGGGAACAAGTATGTATTAATTAAGCAGATTCATGACAAATTTAGAAGAAAAATAAAGGATAAATAAAATTGAATTAGAAATCATTTATCCTGAATGGTTTGATTTTAAACTGATTCCACTGAAATCTGCATTAAATTTCAAAATAGAAAGCCTATGTGTTAGTTACATTTGGAATAATATAGATTCCCATATGAGCTAAGATGACAGACTAAGCTTGCCCTATGGAAGCTGAATGTCATGAATTCCTGGTTTGAAATATAGTTTAATAAAGGTCACTTACCAAGGTAGAAAACAGGAGAGATAAGGAAAAACCCTGCATCGCACATCTGCTTAGGATGAACCAATCTGACACAGTTATTAATTATTGCAGATGCCTTAGGGTTGGAATAAAGCTGTCAAGAGCAAAATGCTTTCTCAAAGTTAGAGTCATAAAAAATACAATAAAAATAGAGCTTTTCAATCAATTCTGTCAAATAATTTTTTTTTTTTAGAATCTGTAAGAACGATAAGAGAAAGACTATAATACATCAGCAGAATCTTAATCAAATAAGGAAAAAAAAAGATTCTTTGAGATAAACTATTTTGGATTCATATAAAATAACTTTGTGTTAAAATTATGAAGGCAATGACCTAAAATACTGCCTCCTATCTTAATACTCATAAAATAAATCAATTAGCATGGGAGTTGGGACTTCACTAGCATTAGAACACAACATAATTATCTAAGCTACATCTATACTGTATGCTTAAAAAGGTTACTCCTGTTTCCAAAGACAAAACTGTTTTGTGGAATAAAATGGGGATTTGGCACTTAAAATTCTTATTTGCACAAAGACTTGTAGATTCTTGTATAAATTAATGTAATTTGATCCTGACATTTCTGTCTGGATATTTTCATCATCAGGTTTGGATGATTTGGATTTGGATGATAGTGTTGGGTTTCCCAAAACATCTATGGTGTCATGGAGGAAATTGTGCATGGGTGCCTGCTAATGAGAAATGCTGGAACCTGGCAGGTATTTTGACATGAAAATACTAGGAAAGGTAAGTTGAAGTCATGACACTAGGGTAATTTTTTCACAGGAATAGGCCATACCACTCAAAGAGTTGTAAGGCTTAACTAACTGTTATTAATAAGGACGAGAGACACAAAAGAAAGAAAGAAAACAGAAGAGAAAAGGGAGAAATACATTTGCAAAACTGAGCTTTGATCCTTTAACTTTGTAATAAAATTCAAATGATCATCCTAGTGATTTGATTACAGGGCAAAATGCATGTTTTAACRAACTTTTCCACTGCTTTATATTTGATTCAGTTTTGTTTCCTCTATAAAAGGCTGTGGGTAACGAGGAAATTTCTTCCCAAAGTGCACTTGGCTTCATTTGCTATACTAGAGCAAGGACTACTCTTGGACTTGAGGCTAAAGCAAGCTCAGTTCAGGTAAATTTCACTACCCCTGTAACAGTTGAGTCTGATCAAGCAGTTGGGGATGGTCCTCCAAATATATTATCCTCCGTAGCCATGTTCTGCCAGTTAGCATAAATCAAAAACATAAAAGGGGACTGTGCCAAAAACACATATGAAATTTCGTGGTCTATGCTTAAGCATACTACTTCACATAACTCAATGTCAGAAAATATTGTAGGCAGCCATAGGTCAAAAAGGCAAATTCATGGAAAAGTGACCAGGATAAACAGACTTCTCATGGATTAAGTAATGGTGCCATTCGAGTATTCTTGCCACTATCATCTTCATCATCTCATATTTAAGAGTATAGAGATAAAATGATCATAAATTTTTTAAATTACCTTTGTTCAGATCCTATGACATTCTACTAATTGTAAACATGATACTGTGAGTGCCATGTTTTGTGATCAACCTTGCATTGGTTGTGTGAGGAGTTTAGAACAAAGCAACACTTTGTTTAACATAATTATAAATAATGAAATAAAATCTGACAAACTGCATTGCAAAGCTAGAATTCAAAAATTATTACTACAGACAATAATTGCTGAGGTATTTCAAAACTCCAATTAAATAGGACATAGGACAAAAGCATTTCCCAGGCTGCCAAACAAATGAATGCCTAGAAGAACACACAATAATGTAACAACTGCTGTATTTTCTCTAGTAATAGTTCAGTAAATTTGCTAACTGATGGTTTTAAGCTATTCTCAAATGGAAAGCATGGTCATCCATATATGATGGGATAGATTTGTGAAGACAACTTAGTCCTCTGGTCAGTATCTTTTATAGGTGGCTCTTTTATCATCAGGACCAGCTCACTAGTTCAAACAGATCACTATTGCGAACAAATTAGAAGTGATAATTCAAAGCATTTTTAGTAGTGATGAGAAAAGTTCCTTTTTTTGTCTTTATCTTCTAATAATACTAAAAAGAAAAGAACATATAAATGTGCATGCTCATTTGAGGAATTTACAAAGCTTGTGCTATTACATTTTTGTTTGTCCTCTCTGCTAAATTTTAGAGGAATATAATAGTACAAATGGACATAGTAAAGCCAGAATATGGAGAATGAATTTTGAAGTTCACTTCTAATAAAAAAAAAAAAAAGCATTTTTCAGCACTGTACTATTACATAGTACATTATTTATCATTTTTCATTTTTCTTTTAAAATGTTGTTGATTTTTATCACATTTAACATTATCAGATGTTAAATGATCACTGATTTAACATTTACAAAATAGTGTTCTTTGGGGAGCAGGCAGATCGAACTTTCATTACGTTAGCATTTATAGCATGATTCGTGATGTATGCATCACCTTTACACTTATTGAAGTTCTTGGCAAAGTCTGAGGCAGAATTTATGAAAAAAAATTTAAAAAAAAGATTTCATTTCAGTGGAAAGGGTGTGCACATCTCACACTGAGATTGAGGCAGAAGAGAAAAATTGTTTAGGCTCCTTTTTTTTTGGGTATTCAGAAAACTCAGCTTAAATTTTTTTTGGAAATATATATTCCCTAGAAGTCCACTATGGATCAGTGAAGAAATCTGATTTTTGGGCTAAAAGGACCTTTGATGTGCATACCCAGTGCAGTCATGTAAGACAGAGGAATGCAGTTCTAACTTGAGCATATGAACAATATGGAAGGGGGATTTTCACCTTCCTTCTTCTTGTACTTGTAAGCAATATTACTCACAATCCAACTGCCTATGGTTCTATAACCATTATACACTAAACTCATTCTATATTATAGCCTCATTTATCGAGCAAAAAGAAGTTTTTGGAGGGACTGTTGTGAGTTTTAAGTTCTCTTGATTTAGTAAAGCTCAATCACAAAGTGAGACATCATTGAAGTTAGCTGCAGCTACAGTGGTAGTACTTGCACTCTGTTCACCTTGGAGGCACATTGCCAACTCTTTTCTCCTTTTCATATGCTATCATAAAGTCACGTAAATGTGCAGTGTTTTGTATTTATTACAAGGCAACAAGTTAAGCAGMCAAAGCCCTTTGAACATGTTCCACAGTATTTATCATAATTAATTAAAAGTAAAGAACAAAGAGCCTTTATCAGGTTCAAAAGGAGTAGGTTAATGTTATAAAGGTTCCCATACTCTTCTGGAAACCTGATCACAGTTTAGAATTCAGAGAGAATTAAAGATTCTTTTCTTACTAGCAAGTGGGAAATTCTGAAGCTGCACTTCAGCTGTCTGTAAAATCCCTATTCCACTCTCCAGCCTTTTGCTCACAATACTTAGGACTTACTTTTCATCTTCAAAGTGCTTCACAACACATTAACTAATTAATCCTCTGAGCACCCCTAACAGATTAGTAGAAAATGATGTGATCTTTGGCAGCCTTGGGAGAGCCCTGGGCAAGGCAATGAATCCTGCATCCAATAGGATCAAGGYCTCCGAAAGACCACAACCACTGGCCTTATAATCGGTTGAAAACTTAAAGAAAAGCACATAATTATTTAAAGAATAAAAATCCAGATTGAAAAAAAGCATAGGTGGAACTGAAGTGCAAAATCTAAATTTTCAATTCAGAAAAACTTAAATTTGCACCCTAAATAGCACTTATTAATCCTATAAAATCTGTAAACTTATATAATTCTCCTTGAGAAAAAAAAAAAAAAAAAAAATATGAGCTCATGTATAAGGTCCATGTCTTCATTATATTAGTAGATTAAGCAGTACAAGACTATAGGCCTGAGACCTGGCATGTACTTTCTATAACATTAAGATACTAATTTACAACATGGCATTTTTTGGCCAAGACTGCCTTAAAGTCTTCCAAATAGTGCACATATTCTCCCAGATAACTCCCAAATATCATAAAAGAGCACCTTGAACATAGACATTGTATTTTGAGAGGTCAGAGACTTCAGTTTTATAGAAATAAGCACTTCTGAGACATTTGGCTTCAAGACTACAGAATGATTCCTGATATGTTCCAGTTACTAAGATGGATGTAGTAATTGTAATTAGATGTAGTAATTAAATGTAATAATTAAATCTAATGTTAAATTTTCTCCTCATTGTTGAATTAAGGTTTTGTTTCTTTTTTTTTTTTTTTCTATAACTAAGCCCACCCTAGTCACTGCAAAAGACTATAAGCACCTTTTTTTTTAAGGCAAACTGTTCTTTACTATATTTATTTAGACTGTACATCAAGAGTAATGAGGCATACTTTTTACTTCATAAATCTATTTAAGAATTTTTATAAACTTTCTTAGCAGTTAATTCTCAAACATTGTCCTTCCTTAGGAAAAAAGCATAAGCAATATTTTAAAAATCTAATGCTCTTGTTCTTTGCTGCAATTCTACTCTTTTGAAGAAATATACTACTGACAATTTTAGCAGAAATACTTTGTTTTTCATTAAAATTCTATTCATGATAACATAAAACATGAAAGGCATCCATATTGGCATCCATATTGGGATTGAACTAGATGACCTCTAGAGGTCCTTTCCAACCTTAGGCATTCTATGATATCTGAGTTTCATTATCAAGTAGTTTAAGTTTTGTCTAGATAATTCTGCTCACATTTATTCACCTYATGAACTTCCTCTGCCTTCCCTCCCCCCACCTTTTTTTTTCCTCGTGTAGGATCATACTGAAACATTTAAAAATACACAGACAAGAAAACCTTCTTCCTTTTTATTTCTAAGGGTAGTATAGTCTCTCTTTCTGCATATAAACCATAAAATTGAATATCTCTTCTACTTTTCATAATCAAATACTCCCTTTCTCTCTATTGCAAAGTCCTGTTCTCTTACTTTTGCATCAGTTGGCATTTTAAAAAGGTGCATTTGGGATACATAAATTTAATAGATAGATGCCCATCAGTCTAAACAACAAATGAGTTGGAATTCCAAAATATTCAGTTACTGACTAACATGATTACTAAAGTATGAGAGCATCTAGTTACTTCTATAATTCCCATTTGTACTCTGAATACAAATCTAATGGTTTTGGTTCTGACATGAAGGATGATATTTCTAATGTTTATGGCAAATTAATTCACTAGAGGAAGGTGAGTGACAGTGTACTGCCAGCGGTCATGACTTCTTACTCAGGGCTGCCATTTAACACATTTTATTTCTTATATAAAAAGAAAACTTTTTCCCGGTTTGTGATTACGTTCCCTCCAGGGAGACATAATCAGCATTTCTGTCTGTATAATAAAGAAGATAACAAAAGATCATCAACTATGCAGCACAATTCTCTCTAACTTACAAAAAAAAAAAAAAATCAGGCCACACAAATTTTCACTCATTTTATTAGCAACAGACGTTTTGTTGAGGATAGTACTCTCCTTTTTCAATGTTCATTGTGTGTGTTTGTGTGTGTATGTACACATACGCACAAATATATAGAGATCTATATCTCTGTGCAAATATGTGTATGTATAAAAATCTATTTATGTACATCCTCCCCTCTCTGAAACATATATATATATGCTTATAAACACATAGATTTTTCACAGGGAGCTACATATAAACTGGAAGGACAGTGCATATAACCATAGTCTGAAAACTTCATCACAAATACATTTTTGTTAAAAAAAAAAAAAAACCTGAATATCTATAATCTATCTCCTGCCTTTCCATTCTTCTTAAAATGTGCATCCATTCTTGTACTCCCTTTATGTGAAGAACTAAAAATGACTTACTAAAGATCAAATACAACCTTGCCAGCTGCAATCAAACAGAAGAGTGAATGTGGTGAAGCAATGAAATATGAATTCATGCTCTCCCTGGTGTTGGAAATAGAGTGATTCTATGTTAGTAATGGGTACTTTTAATAAAACAGATGCCTTGTCCGGTACCATGCCTGCCTCTGTTCTCCCCTGCTGCTATCTATATGACATCAAAAGGGGATAAGGGGGAATTTCTAAGACAGCTTAAAAGGGAAAAGATGAAGATGAAGGGATTCCTCTCATATAATCACCTAATTTTGTAATCTATACTCATTTCCGTACATGGCTGCAAAGAGAACAGCAATCTATTAGTGCTCTTAGCTACTTAAGGCCTCGAGGATTGTGTTAAGGGCTTCATACAGTGATGTAACAAAATAATCACTAAGGAAAAATAAGTACTTACACTGGTCACCTGATGAGGGCATGCTGACTTTGAATTAAAATATTAAAATGTTATTAGTGACTTCTAATTCTATATGATGTCTAAAATATCACACTCAGCAAGAACAAATTTTGAGTACAAGACTTGCCGTAGTAAGTCACTAGGCAGACTGAATCTACTAAGTTTCTCTTAATAAAGGAGGCTGGAATCAATATCTGGGATGGATATCTCATGTGTTCAGACTAGGACCAGTAAGTGCTACAGGCAGGGAACTATGATAACTATGATCATCAGTGACCCCCTCTGCACTAGGAAGCTGACAAAGCACTTATAAAATCTGGGGAGGTTTCATGCTTTTATGTATTGAGGATTTGCAATATTACAGACAGGTTGCCAAGGTTCACCATTTTTGCTGTTCGTCTGTGTAGGCACAAATGATACAGGACATGCTTGAGCTGAACAAAGCTGACTTTAGGACTTTGAAGACAAGAAGGGGGGAATCAGGAGCTCAAGTATTTTTCTCTGAAGTCCTTTTAGTCCAAGGGAATGGCACCAGTAGGAGTAGACACAACTTAGTAGAAGACCAACTGTTTGTATGGCTGGTGTTACTACCAAAGTTTTGGTTTCCTCAAACTCATTTATCCTCACTTATTCCTCTCTAATCCTCACTTATTCCTCTCATTTGAGGAAGAAAAAGGATAGTTTGGAAGATGAATGGAACATCTCTCGATGAATGGAACATCTCTCGTATGAAGAGAGGCTGAGCGAGCTGGGCCTTTTTTCTCTGGAGAAGAGACGGCTCAGAGCGGATATGATTAATATGTATAAGTTCAGGAAGGGAGAATGCAGGGAGGAAGGGGACAAGCTGTTCTCACTGGTGGCCAGCGACAGGACGAGGGGTAATGGCCACAAACTGAAGCATAAGAAGTTCCGTCTCCAGGTGAGGAGGAACTTCTTTACTGTTAGGGTGACAGAGCCCTGGAACAGGCTGCCCAGGGAGGTTGTGGAGTCTCCTACTCTGGAGGTCTTCAAAACCCGCCTGGATGCCACCCTGTGCCACATGCTGTAGGTGTGCCTGCTTGAGCAGGAAGGTTGGACTACATGATCTGTAGAGGTCCCTTCCAACCTTAAATATTCTGAAATATTCTGAAAATATTCTGAAAGATAAGAAACTCATCTCAGCCAGTGAGGAAAGATCATATTTGCAAAAAAACTTGCTAACCTGGTAGCAGATATAAATATTTCTCGTTAGGGTATAGGACAAGCAGCCTCAAAATAAAAGAGGAAAAACTGCAAATAGAGAAGCTTTGTGAGGAAGAAGGCTAAAGTGACGATTTTACTTGTCTACTCAAAAAGAGCTTTCAGMGGCTCTCAGGAAATGTCTGTACACTATTATTTAGAGGCTGGGCAGGAAAGAACTACAATTTAATGCACAATGAGAAGACAGATGTGATCAGAAACACAAAAACTTGTGGGACAGCAAGACGGGAGAATGATCGTGGACAGTTAAATGCTATCTAAGAAAGATAAAGGGGGAAAAAAAGGGAAAAAAAAATCAAAGATGGATCTGCTTAGGGCATTTCTAGGCAAAAACCTAGGAAGCTGCCACACTGGGGAAAGGGGTGAAGAAGAGGTGGCTAATTTTTAAAGGAAGCTCAGGAATAAACTATCCTCTTCCTGAAAGAGGAAAGTGATTTCTTAAGAAATTGTCCAAAGAAGCATTTTGAAAAGCTAAAATACAAATTGGGTGCATAAAGAGATAGAAATTAATGTGCAGGATCAAATGAGGAGAACAAAAGCATTGTTTGAAGCCAAATTCAGGAATTMCAAAGACTCAGTAAAGTTAAAACATAGAAATCATGGAGGAACAGTGCAAATATGTTAGTTTGAAAAAGGAAATTTAGAGGAGGAATAGCAAAATTGGTAAAGTACAAGACAAATGAAAAGAAAATATGGGTAAAAAAAAGGATCAATGCTTTTTTTTTCTCAGTCTTCATACCAGACCTCTTTGTATATCAATGGATTGGAAAGGAGAGGAACAATCTGTGCCAGGAGAGCAATGGGACAGACCCAATCAGAAAAGTGAAGTGCCAGAGTACAGTATATAGAAAGACTCAGTTGAGAATTGGTGGAAAACCAATCAAGACCAATCTTGTTCATATCAAGAAAAGTCTTGGAAATCTAGAAAAAGCTAGATATACCTTTATCAAGGATTAGAGGACAATAATTTGGAAATTATACAAGATGCCAGCAACTGTAAATAAGTTAACTTTATCTGAGTTCCTGGATGGATAATGGACATTTTCCTCTGGAAAAAAAATGCCATTTGTAAATGGCAACTGTAAATTGCCATGTAGAGGCACATGAAGGAAATTAGCAAGAATTTACCAAAGGTAAATCTTGTTTGATTGACCTGATCCCCCTCTATAACAAAATGATTGGAAAGACAGTGTTGGATGGCTGTAGTATACTATAGTATATACTATKCATATATATATAGTATATATAGTAGAAGAGCACAGTTTGATTTGTGTCTTTAGAAAAGAAAGTGTAGCAACATTCAGATATTCACTATGCACTATATTATGACATTTCAAATACAGTGACTTTTTGACTTTTTTTTTTCAAGTGTTGCACATTCAGTGTTCCTTAACTTTCCTGGGATATCCCTTTTCTGGGATATAATATCTGTTACTGTCTAGAAAGATTGATTTTTRGGTGATTTTTCTTTTTATTTCATTGCTATTATCAGAAACAATAAGCACCATCCTATGGGAAATGCCATACATCTTTTTTTTTTTTTTTTGAAATTTTCAAGACCACTGATTCAGTGCTTTGAGATTTGAAGATGATCAGTRATTTAGGGCTCTGAGTACCAATCTCATATCATTATTCAAGTAGTCAGTGGAAAGAAGGTCCACTTTGTCTTAGCATTCATTAGTGTGGGTACCTCCTATTTATTGTGCTATCTATTAAGAATTCTGTCAAAGAGATTCAGAATTTAGACTTTATTTCTCTCTCCAGGCACTTCAAAACTGGATTATCATACAATCGAACACCTTTATTTAAAAAAAAATATAACTTAGACATACCATGTTCTACCCAGAAAGCTAACAAATGGTATGAAATAAGAATTTAAATCTTGAGGGGGTTAAATTCTCAAATCCATTTATCTTTGAAACAGAATAAAGTCAGCACTTGTAAAAGCATCCTGTGGGATTTACACTCAGCAGGTATAAACCAGTCATCTGAGTAGTTATGATGAATTACACTAGCTAGGAATTTTCCTCCATGTTTTAAAACYGATGCATAGACAAACTAAACAATCCCCTGCTAAGAAGGTAAGCTGCAATATCCCCACACTTGAATGCAAACTGAGCAATTTCCAGACCTAAGCATGGAGTGGGAGACTCAAAGAGCTGATTCCTGCCTCATGCACCCCCACACATCCAGCTCATGCAGAGTAACAGAGAGATCTCTTCTGCTTTGCAAATTTTTGTACTAGGCAGCTAGTCAGGCAGTTTGTTTCTGAATTACATGAAAATGTGAAATGGAGAAATAGGAAGGCTGTGGCATTCCACCTTGGCTGGGGGTCCTGAGCAGAGGGGACAACAGAAGGCACCATCTTCTGTCAAGCAAGCCTATTCAATCCCAYCCTGTCTCATAATCAATGTCATTAAATGTATTTGCCATCACTGTGGCAATGTGTCACTTGGGAAATGGACAGTTGAAGAGTGTCATTAGGGCATATGAAAAATGACATGTAGGTGTTAAAAAAGACAACTTTTTTTGGCTCTGTCTTAAGTGCTTACCTCCAATGACCAGCATATGAGTGCACCTCTGCCATCTGTCCCTTTCCACACATGAGGCTCAGGACTTAGTGTACAAAATATTTTCTAGACCCGTAGTGTCGATGAAAAAATACAATCTTTTCAAATATAGTTTGGAGGATCATRCTCAAGGACATACAGTAACTAGACCCTAGAGATTAAAAATTCAGGTATCAGACTCTTGGGCATAATTCTTTCCAATTAACTGTAATGATCAGTTTCTAATTTAAACARTTGTGACAATCAGCAAATTTTGCACACTTGCAAAAGCATTGCTCCAGTTTGGTTAAGAGAAGAAATCCAAGAAAAGCAACTATATAAGTATATGTATCTCTAAAGCATATTGATGTTACAGACTGGATTTTTGCACTTGTACCTCCAAGATGGAAAAATCCATTGCATGAGAACAGGCAGGGGCAGACTCCAGTTGAAGAAAGCTATTGGGTTAATAACCGTCATTACAGAGCTGACCTAGGGATCTGTACATCAAAGTACCTGGTTATGTGGTACCTGCTTTGATTATTATTATTAAATAGCAGGAAGAAAATACAGCTACAAAGATCACACTTGCCAGTGTCTGTACTACTCTTTCCCTCTGTATTTATCTCAAGATAGAGCACTAAATCATTTTGAAAGTCTTGGTCAATATTGGGGAAAAACTATGTAGAAGGTGCAAATATTTTATTTTATTTTATTTTATTTTATTTTATTTTATTTTATTTTATTTTATTTTATTTTATTTTATTTTATTTTATTTTAATCACTACCTTGCTCATCATTTAGACCTTCCTTACAAACCAAAGCATTTCAAAGGAGTTATTAAGTGCTGGAGAGATATTTTTCCCATGAACAATGCACAATTTATGCAAAACAAAGCCTTCCTTCAGGGGAAATCTGGTTATTATGTATGGTGCCTGGATAAGGAATGACAATCTGTTTCCCACTTCTGCAATCCTTGAATATATTTTGATCCTGCTTGCATTCCTATTAATTACAAAACCCTTTACCTTCAAAAAAGCAGAAAATTAGAGCCTGAAGAGCCTTAGGTAATATGATTCAAGTAAAATCCCTTCACATTGTCAATGCTTTGACTGTAATCCCACTCAGTTATGCCATTTTTCACTATAGCAATCTTTCCCATCCTGAATTTTTCTAAAATTACAAAGCAGCAATGCTACATTACTTAAACATGGCAAAATTTTTGCCAATTTGTTTCATTTCTTAACCTTTACTTTCTTATTAGTTAAAAGTAAAGATTGCTTTTTGCTGTTTCACTATACTGTTKTATATGTGTATAATCTGTCCAATTGCAGTCCATGAAGCTGTAAAAAATACTATCTTAGGAATATAAGATAAAATATGTATGCTGTTTTAATGATCATATGTATCAGTTGGTCATGTAGTTCAAAAGTAAAAAGCTATAACTTTTGATTTTAAGGATTTTTTGAAACCACCAGATGTATTATTTTAAGTTTAAGTAGTTTTTTAGGRAAAACTACTTAACACTTTAAAAGACACATGCTAGAAATTACATCTCATTTTGAATGAAAAGCTTTGTCTATACTTATAAAATTAGCATGTTTAATATTTTTTATGGACATCTTCATTTTGCTTAATGAACCGTTTCATATTTCAATTCCTTTCAATAATGAATTTATTATGTAGTAACAAAAAGTGCAGAATTTTATTTAGGCTGTTTAACAATTTTGTTGACAGACTTTCCAACAGATATTTTCCAGCATTTGAAATTATGATTTTTAGTAGGAAATATAAACTTAAGCTCCAGATTTACAGAATGCTGAGACAATTAAATTAACAGATGAATAAATACTTTCTGGGAAATTAATTTTACATTAATACTTAGTAACATTGGATATAAAGAGGTTTTAGCTGAACCAGAATCATTACCTTTGTATGTTCACCCAGGATCAAAAGATACTGAAAGTTCCCTTTCATAGAGAACTATGAAAGACATAGATTGTTTTATTTTGCTTTGTTTTCCACTGTACATYCACTGCTGGATCTATCCTGCTGTCCTTGCAAAGAAAAAAAAAAAGGCACTTAACAACAAAAAAAGCAATCTTTTCAAGTCCATTTGCGATTTCTGATAGCATCAAAAGTGTTTCATAATCCAGCTGTTAGAATGATCCCCTGATAGCTATGATGGCTGGGAAGGAATTCCCTGTTCTGCTTGATTAATCTCAGAGACTTAAATCTATCTTCTCCATACTGTAAATCAATGCCTTGGGGTAGGTGCCCTTTGAAGGTGTTTCAGTTTGCTAAAGCAATTAAAATCTTGTAATGTTTCAACAGGATTTAATAACAGAAATTATTGGGAGACCTAGATATAAGATGCTACTTACCTAGAGTTAGGTTACAGTATATTTCCTTTACCCACTTGTGATGTAGTCTGTCCATCTACAAAGTCATTGATATATTCTAACTAGAAATCAGTTTGGATCATACAGGAATACGTTTATGGTTTGACTTAGTTATCTTAACTGTGGRGTACCATTTTAACCAATCACAAAGGCCTGGTAGATGTGCCTATGAGCTGCAGAAAGATTTGATGAAGAAGCCAATCAMCAGAAAAAATCTTTTAAAGCATTTAAAACATAAAGCATTTGAAAAAGTACCTCTCTTTCAGGTAAACTCAACAGTTAAGGCAAATAAATAAAATGAAACTTTCACAGAGAGTTCACATCTACATTAGACACTTCCATATTTAATCCTTTACAGAATGGAGATTAAACTCACACTTTACATTCATGTTTCACAGAAAAGAAAAAATGTTATATTGAATGCAAAATATTTAACACAAAGGAAAATTCACACAGTACATCGTTAGTCACAGCTTTACATATAATGTAAARACAGAGTTACATGTTTTAGGGTTTGTTTGTTTGTTTCCAAAAAGAGATACATAATAAAAGAGAATTTTCAGCATGAAGATGTAGCTTAAATGAAATATTATGGTAGSACAATGGGGAAAATGGAATATTTCAGTTCTCTTTAAACAGCTGGCAATGAAAGGCGCAAAATACAAAGAAACCCTGGATGAGAAAGAACGCATAAAATTGGCAGAAGTACCTGGAAATAAATTCAGAGACCATTTTAATCCACTTTGAAAGCATCTTTCATGTCCTTCAGAATTATTGCAATATGTCAGTTTCAGAAATCAGAAATAGGTTTAAAATTACACTTCTGCTTCTGGTTAGAAGATCTATACTAACRATCATTTAATATAATCTAGCTGATACAAGCTTGTCAGAGAAAAATATTTTACATATTTTTCAGTTTGCCTCTTGTTTAAAAAAAATCTGAACAATTGATTATACCAAATATCAACAAAATAATCAAAAAAATCACTTTGAAAATAAATGCATACAAAACATAGAGTAATATATAATTTCCTTTGTCATTTTCTGTTTTTTTTTTTTTTTTTGGTTTTTTTTTGGGGGGGAGAGGGGTGCTTTCTTTTTATTTCTCATAATTAAATGCATCAAACAACTTCCTAATGCATTTTCAAGTTCAACATTATTATAACCACATTATTTCACGTTGTTGATTATACAGTGCCAACAAGACTTTTTCTTTGTTGTAGCAAATATATTTTCTGTATATAATTGATCACAGTGTGATGGGAAATTTAAATGAGCAAAACTATTTCTTCCCTTCCTTTAGAGCATAATGAAAGAGAACAGTGTTTGTTTTTCCTGGGATTATTCCAGATTCCTAAAGCAGTGAAAAAAGGGCTTTTGCTTATTCATTTCATCATATTTCTAAAATGATTAAGCTGAGAATCCATTTTAAAATGAGTAACAAAAGGAATTGAGATTGTGGCTATAAATGGCCACAGTGGAACTTCCCTGGAATAGCCCCCTTACAGTGGGAGCTAACTATTTTTTTAACCATGGTGGCCCCACTAGCTGTGTGGCAATAGCATAGACTCTCCTCACTCATGACATAGAAGAATATCAGGGATGCTGTATTTACCCATAATACTTCCAAATGCATGTGTTATCAATTGATATAACAACCAACTGAGATTTGGTGACAGAGGCATGTATGAGCATAGCCTATCAACTTCTCTGTTTGGGTAGACTACTCTGTCTTCTAGCCTGGAACTAAAAAGACCAAAGGAGAAAACAAGAATATAAATGTCGCTGAGACAAACATCCATAAATGATAAGACTCTTGCAGTTTGCTACTTGTAATAAGATTTAAAGCTTCCTTATCAGATGGTATTTTAACACTCCTATCTCCTTACACTTTGAATATACTTTCAAGAAGCAAACACAACTCAGGCTACATTGATAATAAGTTTTTAGTTAATTTCTCTTTAATTCTCAGTCATGTCGTTTCCTAGAAGATATTACAGTGTTGGACTTCGAACAACTATAATTTCATCAGGATGTATTATCCTATTAGAATTGACAATGTTTGATGATGCTATGGAGATTTATTACATTCTCAAAGCTTCAGTGATTTCATTGAGCTAAGATAGTGGTGATTGGATTGATGAGAACCTTCTGCTCATGATAGCATGTTTCTTTGCATTATTTAAATTTTGATTTACTCCTACATAATTATGTATTTCACAGTCAAGATGAATCAGTGCATTGGATGGATAAATGTCAGATTGTAATTGGCAAATAAGTTCAATAGCAAAATAGAGACAGGCTCTTAATTTTAAATTACACTGAATATGCCACTAGAAGAACCATATTCAGCACTAGAATACTGGATAATACTACATTTATATTCCAATAATGTGCACTTATAATAGACAAATAATTATCCCCAAATAYTTTTCTATCCATAATATACACTGTATGAGAGACAAAATTTGGAATTTATAAGACTAAGAATGTATATAGATAGAGTGGCCCAACACACTCAAACACTACTTATTTGCGGGGGTGGAGAATGGCAGATAATTCTTGTTTTTTTTTTTTTTATTCAATTCGTTAACCAGAAAAGCAGAAAATTAATAGAAAAAAAAGTGAAAATAAAACATCAGGTAACATTAAACCATTAAGAAACATCTCTTGTTTTACAGTAAGAATAAAGGAATCTGTTTTCTACATTTCCTTAGTCATTGGGGTGTTGCCTTGTGTGGATTTTTCCTACTCCTAAATTATTAAAAACAAAAGGGATTGTGTGGAACTGACAGACTAGGTCCCAAACACAGAAGCCACTGGTAGAAGACGGTTCCAGCTTCCCACTGCTGATAATAATCTGCTTCTATCTGCCACCCTGATATCTGACTGGAGAGACAGCATGGAAGGACATCTTCCTAACTCAGGTGATAGAGTAGCCCATGCATGACAAGAGGTACTCATTTCACACATACTAAGATGAGAGAACTGCTAGGAAAGGTTAAAGTCAGAGGTAGCATTGCTGCAGTGCCCATGAGATGGTAGGAGTTCAGGATCCTATAAGGAGGGATAAAAACAAAAAGCAGGATCGCAACCTTCAGCAGAGCAGACTTCAGCCTGTTCAAGAATCTGTGTGGAGGAATTACATTGGTTTTGTCTCTAAAGAGATTCTCTGACAGATCTGTCTCTGACAGATTCAAGAGAATTAGCTGATATTCAAGAATCACCCCCTCCAATTAAAGAATGGTCCATCCTACAAAAATCAAGCAAAGGTGGCAGAATGGCTGAACGGATGAACAAGGAGCTGATGATTAAAGTTGATTAAAGTTGTGTGCAATAGCTGGACATCAGGAAAGGTGACCCAGGAGGAATATATAGACGCTGTCCAAGCACGCAAGGACAGAGTTTGGAGAGCTAAGGTCCCTCTAAAATTTAAACTAGCAGAGGGCATGGACTTCAAAAAGTACACAAGCAGCAAAAGGAAGGCTGGGAAAAATGTAGGCTAACTAACAAATGGGGATAAGTAGCCCTAGGGACAACGGACACACAAAAGGCAGAGATACTAAAGACAGAGATATACACTGCTCTGTAGTGCACAGTGATAGGATGAGAAGCAACAAGCACAAACTGAACCACAGAAAGCTCTAGCTGAATATAAGGAAAAAATTYTTGACTGTTAGGGTGACAGAGTACTGGAACAGGTTGTGCAGGGAGGTAGTGGAGTTTCCATCCTTGGACATGTACAAAACATGACTGGGCAACCACTCTGGGTGACCAAAGGTTTAGACTGAATCATCTCCTCCCTCAACTATTCTCTCTTTCTGTGATTCTGTGGGGGGGGAAAAAAAAGGAAAAAAAAAGGAAAAAAAAAAAAAAGAAAAGAAAAGAAATGATTTCATGGTCTTTCATGGTCTGAGCAAAATATTTAGTGTTATTTTAAATCTCATGGGACATCTAAACATCCATGCAGAGCTGGGATATATGTGTTTATATAAGATGGTTTTGGCTCAATCCTAGCTTCTTAAAGAAGTTGGTATTTCAGCATATATTCCAGTCTCTGAGAGGAGTTGCTAGAGGAGTTAGAGGTACTTTTTTTCTTGCTACCGTGACTCTGGCTTTATTGTTGTTGTTGTTGTTGTTGTTGTTACTATTTTATAATGAGAGATTGGGATATTTTTACCTTTTAATTAGTCTTTTAATTAGTCTTTTGATGAATTTTACACTGTAATGTATGAGAAATAGTATATCTGCTTTAAATTCCATTTTTGTTTCCAAAAGCAAGGCAGAAAGTTATTTTTATCTTAATGTATGCAATTACTTTCAACGTACGCAATTACTTTCAATAGTACACTTTTTTTTTCTTTTTCAAGGACATAGAAGATTCCTTTCAATAAAAGATATCATTTGTTAAATTTTACACAGAAAATACGTAAACATTAAAATCTAATTTTGGAGTATATTTGAAATGATAACAGACACCTCTAGCACTTTTTTAAACTTGGAATGCAATCATAGCATCTTATACTTAATAAGATATTTCTAGTACAGCACACAGCCAGTTTAATGGGTGGCAATTTGAAGTAACTTTGATAAGGTTAGGTCATAGTTTGAGTGAGTTAATCTGTGTTCAATGATAAATGAACATGTGGTGTTAACTGGTAGGAGCATGGGAAAATCAGAGCTAATAGACATTATTTTAACAAATTGCCATTTTAAATCACCTTCCTGAGGGTCTTTAAGCAGGATTTCATCAATTACATGCTTACAGCTCACATTAGTGATACACATTTGAAAATTTCCCACATGAATAATTTAGAAAAAAAATGACTATAAAACCTCTGTGTGAGTTAGCTCTGTCTATTAAACAAACTTTTACTTAAATGATGTATGACATGCAATATTTCAAAACACTCCTTTTGAGATATGATCATAAAGACAAGATTCAGGGCAAAGATATCCTTTCAATGGTTCTAGCTTCTTTTATGTGTCTTATTGTTTTCATGACTTTTTCATTCTTTTATTTTTAATTTTATTGGTAAAATACATTTTTTTGCCAGTCTTCTGGTCTTATTATTTACTATTCAAGACTGTCTCACTTAAAACAAAACAAACAAACAAACAAACAGTCTTAATTCCAGTAGCATTTCCTTTCTTTGAGATTTTCAGCTAAGTCAATGGAGGTACAATGCCCAATCAAATGGGCAAAGAATGAAAAGAGATAAAAGCTTTTCATCAAAACATTTTTCAAGAGAAAAAAAAAYGTAGTTTTAAGATACCTTGTTTTTCCTCTAACAATAGCAGATTTCACAAAATATCAGGAAAAGCACAAAAGGGAATTTTAATACCACATAAAGAGAACAGATATTTTTTTCATTATTGTTTTTCTTACAACACAATGGTCTTTTTCATAATCTTTTTGAAAATAACCAACAGCAGAGAAAAAAAAAAAAAAGGCAAAAGAAACAGCAAATGAAATTGAAGGATTTTACCAATTTTTTTAGTGTTACAGATGGCATTTAGGGAAGTTGAGTTAAGCTTCCTGTGATTGTGATCCAGGAAATAAACTTGGGCCTGTCATAGCCCACACATTTTCTTCTTCCCTAGTCTAATCATTATACCTTGAAATGGATCCCTGTTGCAAACAGAAACCTATTAGAGCTTGTTTCAAAAGTGTCTTTCAGGAAGAGAGAAATTGATTCTATAACACAACGTTTTAGGCACCTACAGCACAGTAGAAAGACATTTAACAAGAGCACAGATTGTTTTAGATACTATAGGAAAAAAAAAAAAAAAAAAAGACTAACAAAAGTATTCAAGGCATACTTGTTCATAATGAAGAATATATCTACCATTCAGCTAGTATTCAATAATGGTTCTCAGACACAGTGACTCCCAACCTCTGGGCTCTTTGTGGCATTCAGGATGAGATCCAAAATAGTAATTTGTCATTGTTCCCCTACTGATTTCTAGCAAATGTAGAGAAGGTAGAGGCCTACAGAAAGAATTGTTATTGCTGGAAGAGCAATGAATACCACCATGCAATGATATATGCTAAAGGTGGGATAAATGAAGGGATTTTTTTTTCTATTTGCTACCTATAAAGGGAGATTCTCATTAGCATAATTCAGATGTTGTTTTCTTAACCAGATTCCTAAAGCTGGAACCYAAATTACTTTCACCTAAAATGTAATGTATATTCCATTGGAAAATGAGAATTTGGATCTAGAGGAAGGATGAGTGAGAAAAAAAATGAATCTAGTCTCTTGGTTATACGATATTTTTTGACTGACATTATCTCAAATGTTCTATTGTTCAAACCTGATGRTAATTTAAACAGAAATTCCATTGAATATTTTATATTCTTCATATCATTAGTATTAAGTAGAAATAGTTTTGGTGAATTTAGCAAAAATACAACATTTTCAAATACTATGGCCCAGAGAATAGTATTGTATGCAGGAATACATAGTTGAAAACTGAAAGATAAAATATATTTTGACGAGGATTCTTCTTATGCATTTGTATTACTACTGTAAAATGACATAAAATAATTTCAAAAGATTTTTGAATGAAATATTAAATTGAAGTTTCCATTTTCTATAAAATTACACAGAAATTGCATTTGACCCAATGCCAAATGAAAGCACATTGTGTGATTTCAATATTTTCCAGGAAATGGAAACTACCCAAATTTTGATCAGCATTTCTATGAGTTATGTGGCAAGACAGGGAGGGCATCTAATCATAGAATCATAGAATGCCGAAGGTTGGAAGGGACCTCAGAGGTCATCGAGTCCAACCCCCCTGCTCACGCAGGGTCACCTAGAGCACGTGGCACA
>NW_020454561.1:1546654-1552847 GCF_003342845.1 Nothoprocta perdicaria
GGAGTGATGTTGGCTTTCTTCCAGGCCTCTGGCACCTCCCCCGTTCTCCAGGACCTTCTGAAGATGATGGCGAGCGGCTCGGCTAGGCCATCTGCCAGTTCCTGCAACACTCTGGGGTGCATCCCATCAGGGCCCATGGATTTGTGGGTGTCGAGKYTCCYTAGATGCTCTCTGACCCACTCTTCCTCTACCCAGGGCAAGCGTTCCTCTCTCTGGCTCTCTTCGTGTGTCCCTAGGGCCTAGGATTCTAGAGGGCTGCCCCCGACAAASACGGAAGCAAAGGCAGCATTCAGCAGCTCTGCTTTGTCCGTGTTTTTTGTAACCAGGGTACCCACCMCATTCACTAGTGGTCCCACGTTCTCCCTGACCTTCCTTTTGTTATTAATATATCTGAAGAAGTTTTTCTTGTTACTCTTAACATCCCGTGACAGATTCAATTCCAATTGTGCCTTTTGGAATTATTTTTCCAATGCAATTGACAGTTAGGGTTGTAAAGGCTTACAGGAGGAAGAAAATATTGTTTCAGATGAGAAATTCCTTTTCAGACTGTGATAAAATGCATATTGATTCATGACTTTCATTTTCCTGTAGAATTCCTTGATGAATCTACCTCACAGATCTACTTTAGAAAAGCTATGCTATCTTGCTGAGACTTAACACAGAGAGAGAATCATAAGCATTCTGCAATATGAATGAATTCACTTAACATTTGTGCTAAGTGACCAAAATGACATACTTCCGTGTCTTCTCCTGCATTAACAGGTAGCCTAGGTATGGACATACAGCAATAATGGAGCAAAACTCTGCAATCCATATGATTAATTAGTCATGTTTCTTGCTGCAAAGATGAAAACACACAAGTATATTAAGCATAGTTGGCCATGTCATTGCAGTATATTTACTGTTATCTTTCCTTGTGGTACATATCCCTGTCCCCCTGCAAAAAAYAATGAACCTCAGTAAAAATTCTGATAAGTTTTATAATATCTGAACTAAAACAATCAGAATTAATAAGTAAAACAAATTCAAAGAGAAGTAAACCTAAACTGAACAGATTTCCTGTAAGCAAATCTTGCCTATCTCAGCAAGGCAGRTCACCTCCTTCATTGTACTATCAATCTTCCAACTTAGAAGACTGCAGAACTGCTTTTCTTTATGTCTCTGGGAAAAGAAAAAACACAATCAAAACCAAATTTCTATTTCCATTTATTAATTTAGAGTATTGACTCCATTTATTCTTTGTTCCTAATCTCCTAGTCATTGTAATCTTTATAGACTTCTTACGTTCCTCTTTCTATTTTGCCTATATCCATGAACTTCTTAGCCCGGTGTATTCTCAGATGGTGTTAGGGAAAGTATAAGCACTTTTCTTTCAGACAGCAGATCGGAAGAAACAAGGAGCTCTTTTCTATTTTACTGTCCAACCATATTCTTTTGCAGATATGTAACGTAACAAATAGAGAACAAAGTCTTAACAAACACCATCAATCTGATAGGTTAGCCCTGTAAATCTAAACAAATAATTTTCAGGTTTAGCCCAGTAATATTCCTGGGAAATGTATACCAACAATTTACTCATGTATTTATATAAAAGAAGTACCTCGCAAGAGCATCCATCAGTTTCTTTAAAATTACCAGACCAGAATGACTATTAGAATAATGATGCTGGTGTCAAATTTGTYACCATTTATACTCTTGTCCCATAAGAACCCTTATTGCCTGACAAATGTTCACATTAACTTCAGGCTTGATTGTATGTGTGTTTGTATTTGTTTTGGAAGTAGACTAAAAGAGATGCTATAACTGCAGTGTCTGACCTCCTTACTTGAAATTGATAGACCAGAAATTTATTGTTTTCTTTGTATTCATTTTTAAAATTGCATCTTCAGGTAATGCACTTTATGGCATTAACAGTTTAAATAGCATTACAAATGTTAATCCCACATAGGGAAAAAAAAATATATGAGACATATGAGAGAAACAGACAGATCTGATCCTGTTGATTTAAAGCTTTCCCTCTTGGGGTCTTTAAGTGGAACATTTTTTTAAGACTATTTTTAAGACTTTTTTTAATTTAAGTTCAATCCACTTTTATAATAATGATAGTGCCACTGGCCATTTTATGAGCACTTGCTTAACTAAAATTATAATGTAGTTTTGTAATTGATGGTTTTTCATTTTTTTCTCCGTTATTAGAAGCATAATATATCTTATGTATCTTATGTAAAACATCTAGTTTTCTTCATCATTATCTGGCACTCTCTTATAAGAATTTCTTTATCTTCTTCAAAACCACAGTTAAATGTGTAAGTATATGTTCTTTGATCTACAAAATGATTTCCTCATAATATATGTATGCATAACTGTTACGAATGTAATTCCTTGCTCTGTATGCCATTTACTTATCTCACACATTGTATCATATTCTGATGCCCTGTAGCTCTTGTCTTGTACATACCATATTTTCTTGGCCTTTTCACCTTGCCTCCTGGCTGGACTGAAAAGAAGTCACACAATCTGGACTTTTTTTTTTTTTTTTCCCCCAAATATTTCATGCAAAGGAACGATTGAGGAAGAGCAAGAAGAGCAACATCTTGCTATTATGGGGAATATCAGATAAACAGAAAGAAAGTGACATCTAAGATACCTGACTTATTTTATATATTCTCTGGATCTTTGCATATATTCACCGAATTGAATGAGATCATTCAAGCCTATCTTCACGGATGTTCTTGAGGGATCCAAGTCATCCATCTAGCTTGTCTAGACTTCCTTATGCTTGATCAATAAGAGCTTTCAAAAAACAATTTGAATTATSGATTTTAAAAAGGCTGGTGCCATATTAAAGATTATGCCTAAGTTACGTCACTCTTCATTTAAATTCTTAACTTGGTCTGACAGCAACATTGTATAACAGCAGAAGTTTAGCTTCAAGAATAATTTTCTCCACCCAGGCCCATATATTAAGAATGCAATTTCTGAGGTAAGGCTGGCATTTTTTAATTCTCTGCCTCTAGTCCTATCCAAGAGCCTGTGCATGTCTCTATAACTAAAAATGAATTAAATCCATCCCAGTTGTAACTCTAGGAAATGTGGCACAGCTATTGTATTTTACCAGACCAGAGTACAGAAACTSTGATGTGTGTTTTGAGGAATACTGTGATATATTACATCCTTCTGCATTCAATCAATTCATACCATGATACATTCATTATGAAGTAATAGAATACAGCCCGCTTTGTGTCTCAAGTGTCATAAAAATTCAGAGAGACATAAAATACTAAAGTGTCAAAGTGTTTAAATTGCTTTGAATTTGCAATCAACCTCACTCATCAAATGCTTAAATTATTGTGACAAAGATTTAAGTGAATAATTCTAGACAGTAACTAACAATGATGGAATAGTTAACTGTCTCAGCAGCAGATAGATTTTAGCTCATTAAGAATGAGTGGATTTTGGAGAAAGGGCAAAGCTCTGACTTTATGGAAATAGAATTTGATTATTGGTGATACAAAATAGCAAGTATTTGAAGAATTACCTAATTGAGGGTTTGAAGGGAAGATGACAGTGTCTCAACAAAGATTTATATCCACTACTCCCTGTCCACCAAAAATACAAGACCATTTTGATCTGAATTATAACAAGAAGCAGATTCTGACCATAAAAGGGAAAAATAGGAAAAATAGGAGGATGACCCAGTATGGATTAAAGTACACTATAGATAATCTATTAAAAAATATACAACCCTGTGATTAATTTTACTTCATTTTAAAAGTTTATCTTAGGTACTTATGTGATGTGAGTGATGAGGGGTCTGGGACACACTGCAGGGAAGTGCATCATGTCATGCAGGGAAGAGCATTTGAGGATTACAGAGGGTTATGGATATAAAAGAGGCCAGCTGCATGTAARCAGGTTCCTGGTCAGTACACTGGCCTAGCCAAGGCCTGCTCCTGATCAGTACAGGCTGTCCTCTTTTCCCATCAAACTCCATTTCTGTGTGTTTTCTTTGGTAAGARTCTCTCTCTTGTGTGCATGTGTACATGTGAACGGAGGTGTAAATGCCAAGAACTGGGGTGGGACTATGGGAACAGACGTTCAGCCTGGCTACTGGTTGTACCTAGGGGTGTAATATCCTCACCTCATTTCAACTGCCGGATTTGGAAATTACCAAACACTTTTCTGGTTTAAGGCACAGGAGAAAGAGAGATAGGAAGGGGGTGGGGGGGAAGAGAGAGAGACAGAGACAGAGAGAGAGAGAGAGAGAGAGAGAGAGAGAGAGAGAGAAAGAAAGAAAGAGAGAAAGAGAGAAAGAAAGAGAGAAAGAAAGAAAGAAAGAGAGAAAGAAAGAAAGAGAGAAAGAGAGAAAGAAAGAGAGAAAGAGAGAAAGAGAGAAAGAAAGAAAGAAAGAAAGAAAGAAAGAAAGAAAGAAAGAAAGAAAGAAAGAAAGAAAGAAAGAAAGAAAGAAAGAAAGAAAACCTAACTTAGACACTTCATCACCTAAAACTGTATTTGATAAATGCTAGCCTTAAATCCATCTGAATGGATTTCCAAAATGAAAAAAAAAAAAAAAAAGAATCAAAGTCATATCTGCTGAGAGCTTTTGACAATTACAGAAGACATTCGGCTATCAGAGTTTGTATATTCCATGGGTCTTAAAAAACAAAATTCTAGGAAATGTTCTAGGATTTTCAAGTATATTTCATTAACAGCATTAGTAAATGCCACTCCACTTCCCCAAGTTTAATTTACCCATCAAACTAAAAAAGTGGTAGTTATTCTGTTTTGTGGAGGTTGTCAGGTATAATGAATGTTTTTAAAACATTTAAACTTCCCAAACAACAGATATGGCATTAGTACAAACAATACTTACAAATGGATGAGTAATATAAAAAAAAAAMCAAAAAGATTAATTTTCAAATTAATTGCCATAGCTTTTGTAAGTTCAAGTCAAAACTGCAATATTCATCCAATTTATTAATTTATATGTTATACTAAAAATGTGCCAATATCATTCATTTGGGTTTTGAGAAATCATCCACTGTATGTGTTTTTAACTATAACTATGGCTATAACATAGTTAATGTTCTGTCAGAAATGGGTATTTATATTTTAACTGAATCACGTCACTTTTCTGTTTCAGTGCATCACATAGCTTTAAATCTCTCAGACTGCATCTTGTGTAACATCAACTCACATTGGCTTTTTTGCATAAGACAATAAAATGTGATGGGTGGTGACTCAGGAAATGTAATGTAATTTGACACATCAGGAATGCAGAGATTTCCATGACTGGATAGTTAATGTCAATTTAGATATGAGGCTTCAAATCCCAAATGAATCTGGCAGACACTAATGGAGTGGTTGTTACAGTGACTAATATATCTATGAAACTGTGAATTCTGCACTTCTTCATCTTGTATTTTCCTGGTGCAGAAATTAGGACTGAAATAACAGGAAAAATAGTATTTACAGTTAACATACGTAAAACATTATATGCTGCAACATGTCCTTATCTCTGTTTGTTCATCTTTACTGTAATTGATACTTGTTTATTTTAATTCCTTTTACAAACTGTGGGCTACAGGAAGGAAGGAAGGAAGGAAGGAAGGAAGGAAGGAAGGAAGGAAGGAAGGAAGGAAGGAAGGAAGGAAGGAAGGAAGTTGCCTGTTATTGTTGTATTGAATTAAAATGAATATAACTGGCATCAGATAATCAAACGATATCAGTGAAATGCTTAGTTTTGCATAGAAGTTTTAAATGCTGAACTTTTCACTGCTTATTTCTTATTTCACTCCTGGCTCTGTTTTGTAACATACAAACTAATTTTCTACCAAATAAATCTACAAAAGTGGGAATTCCTATGAGTTTTGACACAAGCTGTTCTGCCTCTCAGGCTCTGTACTTCTTTTATTTAGCAGTAAAACATAACCCACACAGTTTAATATAACCATATTAGATTTCCTTACTTTTTAGGATAAGAGGCAGTACAACATYCAGAGAAGAAGATGAGAGTACACAAGAGAATAAAATATTTTTTTTTTTACTTTGTAAGCATTGCACTGATATGAATTGACACAAAAAAAATCTAAAGTTTGGGAAATTAAGTTTTTTTTCATTCTCTTGCCAAGTCATATGTACAACTGATATTATACAACTTGTTCCATTATGCAAGTATTTTTTTGTTCTTTTT
>NW_020454561.1:1553097-1577535 GCF_003342845.1 Nothoprocta perdicaria
TCCCCTCCCCTCCCCTCTCCTTCCCTCCTTTCTTTTCTTTCCTTTCTTTTCCCACTAGTATTAAAGAACAAGTTTAACAAAATGAAAAGATAAAAACCATCTCCCTTCAAATGGCTTTACCAAAATTTCAAAACAAACACAATTGCTTCACTGTTTTGAGAAGCAAGRAAATCAGCTCTACTGACAATTTCAGTAGAAGTGATTTATTTCCCTGCTCCATTTCTGCAGTTACCATTACTGAAGTAACATGCATTGTTTCCTGGTGAATATTCTTTGCTATCATCATTTGACAGGATCAATAATAAAATGTTATGGATRAGACCAGACAAAGCACAAAAGGTAAATTATAGAGCACAGACTCCCTCAGCAGCAGGACACTTGGAAAAGGGTGATGGCCAGCCCACTATCTAGTGTCACTCACACAAAGAGGGACTTTACAAGCATGTGGATTCCTGCAGGACTCTCTTCTAACATACCACCACCTGAGGCCCTCTGTTGAATTTCTGTAGATTGTATCTATAATAGGAGATGCAGAGAAAAGGATGTGTAAGAATATCAAGAAGAYAGCCAATGGGGATTGGCTAGACTGCTCTGGGGCATGCTGACCTAACTGGAACACAGTCCATTCTTGGCTTTTGGCCATCTCAAGTACACATGGACTCCTCTTGTTATAACCTTCAGTCCCTTACAGCAGGCCATAGTAATATTTTGAAAAGAAGTGACTCAAAAACCATGTCCTGCCTATTTGTAGAATCAAAATTTACAGTGATTCCATACCTCCATGAGCTGATCTTATTTTAAAATACAAGCTATCTGACTCATATTAACCTGTTAAATAGCATCTCAGGTTGTAAGCAACTGTCTTCCTCTGATGGAAGAAAGAGTAAGAAGAGGACTCAACATATTTTCATTGTTCTTGTCCTCTCTTTCTATTTATTACTTATTACTTGTTCATATACAAGCTTTCTTTAGGTCTTAATTTTTTGTTTATTCATATACAACCTAACTTTGCCTTTTCAGCCYTACAAGAGATCTTTGGAGTCATTTATGAATAAAGTTATCTATAATGGTTTGCAGAGTGAGGTCATAGATTATCACATTTTTGAAGAAAAARATGTTTCTTCTTGTGAACATTTTCATTATTAATTTTTGATTGAATCTAAGTGCTGAGATGTCTTGTCCGGTTAATGCAGCTATTCATCTCTTTCAAATAACATTTCTAAGTATTGAAACTAGTTCAGTAGAATAGAACAAAGGACAAGATATCTTCTTTGGCTTTCCTAATCATCTACTACTCCTCTGAAACTTGAATACATTTTGTTGAAAGGGGATCTGATTTGAAGTAGTTTCTTAGTAGAAGATAAATGCAATTTATTTTAAGAAACAAGGAAAAAACATCAAAATTCAAATAATAGTCAATAGTTTTGGTCCTTTTATCTTGTGCTCTATTCCAATATCCATAGATCCTGCCAAGGTCTCAGCAGTTCTCAGTAAGTGTTCATATACTCCAGAATTCCTCAGATAAGTAAGATTTCTTGTTAGTCCTGACTCAGTTTAGCTGTATTTTCTTTCTCTTTCATTCACTCCTTTGACCTTTGACCTAAATAWTTTTTTTAATAACACATAATAGTATGTCTTATGTTCTCAATGTAGCCAGTGCTGRATTGTTACTAGATTTAGTTTCTCAAAAGAGACCCTCTAGATTATCCTACAGTATCCCATTTGCCACCTAGTGGTCCCTCCAAAGGGGCAGAGATCTCCCACAGCTCCCCTATCAAATTTGTCAGCCTAATCCAGGTGTGGTAGACATTTTGGTGTATGAAAATGATCCAGGATATCTATGAATAGGAAAAGTGAACTGAAATCTAGCTGTCTTATTCATGGGTGTCCAGGGAGGTGTTTATCTCATCCTAAAGTAAATACCTAATAATAAATATCTAATAATTAGTCAAACTCTACTAAAATTCTACAGTGTTTTATTGGCCCTTCTAGGCTCCCTTTATACTCAGTGGAAGGATATAGGMACTTTAATATGCAAAAAATTGTACATTGTTGGACAAGTAATTTTAAGGCATAATTCACATTATCCTAAGATCCCAATCTCTCCATTGACTATAAAGGGAGCCACATATGATAAAATCAGATACCTGCATCTGCTCATTCAGAGGAATGTGTCCCAAAGTGACTGAAACTGCACAGAGAATCATTTAATTTTAACAATTTGCATCAGGAATTGTTCCCACTACGTACTGCTGAAAGAAAATAGACTGTTTGAGGGAAAAAAAATAATGTACATTTTCATGCTTGCATGCATTCAGGATCCAAACTCTTTAAGGTAGCTCTCAAACTGCTAGTGAGAACTTTTATAGTAACTTTAAGATTGTGTGCAAGTGCTTGGCAGGTGCTGTGTGTGTGCATGTGTGGAGTTTTCTTTGTTCTCTTTGTTTGTGTGTATGCAGTTTGAAGCTGATCAGCCACAAAGAAATCTGAACGCAAAGCTATGTAGTCATGTCAGTAGAGAGGGTAGCTCAGCTCTAATCTTCCTGGCTCTAAGAATGACATTTTGACTTATCACAGGGCTAGGCACTTCCAGCTTGGGGTTTTGCCTGTCACAGGCAGAAGGAAAGGAAAGCCTGAGACTACCTGCACGAGAGATCTCCAGTTGGTGAAGCATTACACGAGGTTTTTGACATGCTGATATGAGCTTGTGCAATCTCAAGAGCACACTGTGAAATGATTGTATGCAGAAGAAATTATATAAATAAATTCAGTAAAAATAAAATAGGACTACAGATGATAAGATTGAGAATGGCAACATCTTATTATTTCTTTATTATCAGACATCTTCTGTATCCCTTGAAATAATTTGAAAACATGTTTTTGTTGACTATCACTGACATTRATATGCTTGTCCACAACCACAAAAATATAGAACTTATGAAGTCATTTAAGATAGCTAAGATTGTGCTGCCCATATCACTTACATGGTGACATAAATGGTTTGTACTCTAGATGTTTTACAAACTTGTAGAATTTCCATAATATGATAAAGAACAGTTGAAATATATCTGAAATGGATTTACATTCATTTACATTCAGTTTTATTTTCCATTTATTTTCCATTATGCTYGTCAGGGTGTTTATCTTAAAAGGCTAAAAGCACTTCCAGTTTTTATCAATAATCATYACATTTTACAACAGGATATTGCTTGCTGTGGGACAGTATTCCTAGTATTAGGCTAAATTAGGCTATGTTGACTACTGATAACCACATTTAAATTACTGGATTACAATAGAACTGAAATCAGAACGTAGTCTTTATCTCTTTCTGTGCTTTCCAAGGATTAGGCAACACTACATTGTTACAAAGACATTTAAAAACTGTGATACATTCATGAGATTCTTACTGAACTTGGTACATGCTAATGAGTATTCACATTGCAATGACCAAGGAAATTCACATGCTCATGGTCAAGATGGCAAAAATTTTTTTTKTTGTTTTTTTTTTCTGTGATAAATTATATCTTTAAAGACAGGACAAAATGTAAAACGATCTAAGAAACATGCTACAATTATGCAAGTACTAAAAATACAAATAAATCTCACTGTATAAATGAAAAATCCCTTTTAAGATCAACATCAACTTTTCTTCCTGTTGCAAGAGTTTTAAGAGGAAATGTAWTTTTTTTTTTAATTAAAGATTTCCTAGACCATTCAAACTCAGAAGTTACTCTGAGGTATTGTAATATCTTGGGTATTGTAATGGTACTCTAAATACTCTTGATGTSAGCATTTTCTCCCAATTGAAACTTCACTTGATTTTCTTAAGGTCTCACCATTCCCTCCCCCAGTTACAAACACCTTTCAATCGCAGATAGCTAAGTAAAATAYGGTACTCCTAAACAGAAATGTAATTTTTATCTGTATTTTACTGTCCGTGATATAAGAATAATTTCTCCAAAATACACTGAAACTAGTACTGTAGGGTTTAGATAATTTCCCATTTGCTAAGGTTATTCAGAAAGAAGGACATGAGTCTCTGTTCTTTTCATCACGCTGTTCCAATTTGGTCTAGAGATCGGGGCACTTTATGTAGATTCATATGTTCTTTGCTTGGTCCAATGCATTAGGAAGTCATTTTGTGGGGGAGAAATGTTGTGTCTGTACATTTTCTACTATTTCTGTCATGGGCAGCTTTCAATAATACTGACAATTCCTGCTGTTCCTGCTCAGTGCTGCACACAGTGAGCCTGCTCCTGCTGAGAAAGTCTGACTGGTATCAAAGAGATGCTTAGTTCAAGCTGTAAGCATTAGCATTTCATATGAGTAAGCTGGTTGGACAAATAGTTCTAGTGCCCAAAGAATCTAAGAAAGGCCAGATAAAWCTCTGACTCTTAAATTATGCCTATTAATTTACCTGTTGCGCACAAGAGAGCAAGTWGTGTGCTGCTAGAAATAGTTGTTATATAAGATTACTAACTCATTGTAGCATCTGGAAATAAATAATACTAGGAACTAAAAACAGTGGAGTTTCTTCACACTATAGCTCCACAATATATTCCATATATTTGAAAGGGGAAAGTTGTTAAAATAATAATTTTATTGAATGGAACAACACAGAGACATTCATTGAGGCTGTTCAATCTAAGATGACCCGCTCTTTAGGGGAAGAAGTAAGAGGAAAGAAGAAATATATAATTGTCATCAGCAATAATTTTCCTTAGCAGTACCATATCCTAATAGCACAAAGGTGGAGTCTCAGTTGTACACACTGTAGCCATATATATTCATTATATGACATTTTAAAACAACCTAWAATATTGCCCCAAAACAAGCAAGGGAACCACTCCATCCCAGAAAGTCGACGAAAGGACGAGGGATAATGGCCACAAGCTGAAGCACAAGAAGTTCCGTCTCCAGGTGAGGAGCAACTTCTTTACTGTKAGGGTGACAGAGCAGTGGAACAGGCTGCCCAGGGAGGTTGTGGAGTCTCCTACTCTGGAGGTCTTCAWAACCCACCTGGATGCCACCCTGTGCCACATGCTSTAGGTGTGCCTGCTTGAGCAGGAAGGTTGGACTAGATGATCTGTAGAGGTCCCTTCCAACCTTAAATATTCTGTGATTCTGTGATTCTGTGACTAATCACTCCTGTCACAGTAGATTGTCAAGAAAATTTGTGGGCAGCAGATCTGATTTGAAAATTTTTGTTGTACTGCTACCTAATTAATAACTACATTTTAGAACTGATGTCTATTATTTTACAGTTGCAAATGTCTCTTTACAACTCTTGGAATGTTTTTATACTGCATTATCATAGTTTAAATATCTTCATAGAATCATAGAATGCCCAAGGTTGGAAGGGACCTCAGAGGTCATCGAGTCCAACCCCCCTGCACACGAAGGGTGAGGGTATCTTAAGTTTCTAGATTTGTACTGACTGTGAAAAAAGTAGTTAGCCATATATTGAAATACCTCCATAACATCCATTCTCCTTAGCTTCAAGCTATTGGACAAGAAGACAGTACATTGATACGTATACAGAAAGACCATCTATGAAGAAATCCACAGCTCAGGTGAAGAGAACTAGGAGAATAGGGAAAATATCTTTTTTCCTAATCAAAGTGTTTCTCATGTGAATGGACACTATTTTGAATGGAAAGCTGCATGCAACATGAGCAAAAATGTGTGTGCCATGCTAAAATGTGAGCTACTCATGGGAGAAGAAGTGTGACAGATGATCGAAAGCGATCTCTTCCTTCCACCATTGCATGAATACCATGAAGAATGCTGTATTTATTTATTTATTTGTTTATTTTTGTGAAACAAAACTTATAGCTTATTAAAAGCAACCAGGGTGAAAAAAAAAATAAAAATCATGTGTGATTTAACTCTTTATCACATGCTGCCACATACAAAAGAAAAAATTTTCTTTTGAAATCTAAAAATAAATTCAAGTCACAGATGACATTTTAARTAGATTATTGGGAAATTAAATTGGTTTGTTTGTTTGTTTACTTCACTTATAGGTAGACAGAAGTCTAAAAGTAATATGCGATTTTAAAATATTGTTTTTGAAATTAATTACATATTTAGTATATGAGTGAGTGTTCTGGTTGATTTATTTTAATTTTTCTGAGTCTTGAGATCCATACCTTACAATATAAAAATAACCTACTACATATAAGATGTTTTGAGAGACGTAATGCATTGCCTGCCTAGCCAAAGCCTACTCTGAATATTCTCTATTTAACTCTCATGAAATTGTCACTACACAACCTTCATAGAAGAGAACATTTTAAAAATAAAACTTCTTCTTTCTTTTTTTAACCTGGAATTTGGTTTGGATGTAGCCTCAGGTTTGGCAGTCACTAGAGACACTGAATATCTTAAATTTATAATAGGTAACAAATTCAGATCTGGTTCTGTTATCCTCAGTGGTATTTCATGTTGAGAGTGTAATTTGATTCTTCTTTTACAGTCTTAGAAAAARCAAAAATGCTGATCTACTAAAAAAAAGTCTGAGCTTTATAGCTGTATTCTATTTCAGTGAAGGTAGCAAAATTATTGTTATCCCACATTTGAACTGAACAAATTCCAAAAAATTAAAATGCATWAAAGTAAGCTGGAAATCATTGTTTTCCTCCAAGAAAATGTTTTTTATTCTCAGTAGCTGAAATATAATTATTAAATAAAACAGGGAGTGCTGTTGCATTTGGGGATGGCATTTGTTATATTTTTATTGGATCTGTAATTTTTGAAATGTTAATGTACACCTACATTTGCAGTACAAGTTTATTATGTTTAAGTTAATTATATTTTCAGTTCAGATGTTTTACTTCTTGTTGGGTTCTGCTGTGATAGTTAATTATTCTATCAGTAAATGTGACCTTGGTCTTTAGCACAGAGGGGGATACACATTTATCCACAGAAACAGGCTTTTACATCCTAAATTAGATAATAAAATCTTGTTGCATTCTGACAGTATGCATTACTATGTTTTATCTCAGAAACATGGCATTATCTCAGTAATATCATGCAAATACCAAAGAAAACAAATGGCTTTATAAAGCAGAAGAAAGGATGGAAAACAGCAGGATGATATGAAAGAATTTCAGCTACTATATGCTTCAGCAACTGTTTGATAAACTGCCATAAAAACACAAATTACCACTAACTTCAAATAACTTTGCAATAACAAGTAGTACAGAATTACACTAATTTATTAACTTCAACTTTTACTTTGTTGGTACTGTTTTAACTCAAACATGCAAAAAACTYGTCTCAGACTAATTTGCATGTTGTATAATTTCTTTCAATAATGTTTAGGCAAAAAATTACAACTTTTCATATTTTAATTTGTTAATTGAGAGCAGTGGAACTGTAAGAATATATATTTAGACTTCATTTAGTGACAGCTGCACTGAATGTAAATTTTAAATAAATCAGCGGTGTTGCAAATAGAAATGATTCTGAGTCATTGTTTAAATGCAGTACTGAGATGTAGTTAGTAGGAAACAGTTATAAATTGCTTAAATGTACTGACACGACATCAGAGCTTCACATAAGTACATTTAGGTCATTAAGAGCAGATACTGCAGTGACAGAAAACAGCAAAATCCTTAAAAAATAATAATACTAAAAATATATATGAGTATCATAAGATTTTTACAAATCATGTAAGAAACATTCTCCGATTTTGGTCCCTCAATCTATCTATTTTTCTTCCTAAAGAGAAGAGTCATATAAGCTAAATCCTGTGAAMCTTTTCCACTCCCACTCTATTCTTCTCCGTGGACATCATAGATTAGCATTATTCTCCTCACTGCATAAATTAATAAGCAAAGGAATAAGAAAGAAGATGAAAGGAGAATTAGTTGTGGAAGCAAAAGATTAAATATGAATTTGAACTGTCAGTAATTTACTGAAACATAACGTTCTTCAAAATGTTCTCATGTTTGTGTAGTTGCTGTTTATTCCTGCCAGTTTGTGTTTGTTGGATAATATTGCAATGAAAAATAGCACATGTGGCGCCACACGAGTGAGGACGAACACACGAGTAAAGGTGCTGTAGCCATGGCAGGAACACAAAGAATTTCCTCTAGGATCCTGCACAGTTAAATACCTCAGTTCCTTCCTGTTCACTGCATCTTTGGACCAGCATTAGCTTACTTCCAGATATTATTCTGGAATAAATCATTAGAAACCAAGCCCAAGTGAATTTTCATGAGGATGATTACGAGGATGATCAGGGGCCTGGAACATCTGCCCTATGAKCAAAGGTTGAGGGAGCTGGGCCTGTTCAGCCTGGAGAAGAGAAAGCTGAGGGGGACCTGATCAGTGTCTATAAATATCTCAAGGGAGGCAGTGAGGAGGAGGGGGCCGGCCTCTTTCACTGGTGGCCAGCAATAGGACTAGAGGAAATGGCCACAAGCTGAGGCACCAAAAGTTCCACAGGAACTTAAGGAAACATTTCTTGACAGTGAAGGTGACAGAGCCCTGGAAGAGGCTGCCCAGAGAGGTTGTGGAGTCTCCTCCTTTGGAGATCTTTAAAACCTGYTTGGATGCAGCCCTGTGCCACATGCTCTAGGTGACTCTGCATGAGCAGGGTGGTTGGACTAGATGATCTCTGAGGTCCCTTCCAACCTTAAGCATTCTATGATTCTATGATTCTATGATTCAAAACGTATTTGCCCCAGAAAGCCCTAATTCTGAGCAGTAAGGATGAGACTCTGCCATTTTTTTTTCTTCTCTGTGTCACAGTAATCCTTATACTATCCATGCTTGCAATAGTAGTATTATCCTACGTTCGGGAGAACACAGACTTTTAGTATCTGCTTTAAAACACATCTCTAGGAGTTGAGATACAGTTCTTTTCCATGTTAGCCACTTTAAAAGTACTAAATGATGTCCTGTAATGAGCCCTGGTGCCTCCATGTTTGACTCCATGTACGACCTGTGGGCGAACTTGTACGGAGAAGTAGGTATCTGACCTATGCCTGACCATAYTGACCAAGGTAATAAGAACCAGATGGAGGTGGCAAAAATTGTCTCAGATTCAAGACAGAACTACAGAAGCTCATAACTCTGATCATAGTCCCTTGTGAAAAGAGTGAGAAAGACCAATGGAAGGAAGAAGGAAGAATGTGTTCAAACATACTTTTCCCCTCCGCAATCAGGACCAGTTTTATCAAAAACCCTCCCAGGGGGAAGGCAACACCTCTGCCTGCCTGTAAATAAGATCATTTGGATTAAACAGAGATGCTTGTTTGCCTAGTAATATGTGTTTGTTTATCAGATTCTTTCATTCTGTTTCAACTTTGTTAAAGATCTGTTTTTGTAATCCTGCATATAACAAAGTAAATAAGTAATTGGTGTAAGTAACACAGAGAACTATGAAATTCATCCTCTTTAATCCTGAAGATATCTCTTGTTTTCTCAAGCACTGCTTAATTTACATAACTAAAAAATTGTCTTGAAAGATAAGAAATATTTCAGGATAAACAAGTAACTTCTGTGGTGTTGTGAAAATTATCCTTTGAGAGGTTAACCCTTACTTAATTGGAGCTAGAGAGAGATTTTCARTTCTTTGCTATGAATGAACCTATCCTGCATTCATTTTCAATGATTATTATTCAAAGAGAATGTCATACTATACAACATGTATTTAGCATCGATCTATTTAATTCTATCACATAAAATGTGAGGTTTTCATCTTCATTCATTTTCATRTCTCTGAGATCACAGGACCTACTTTAGATGTTTATCTCACCATAAAATGAACTATACCCAAGAATTGTCTGTTTCTCCCAAAAGATTATAGAGAAGTTTGGATGACTTACTCATGCATAAATACACTTATTTTAGAATGAAAGAATCTCACCCATCATGTCTGAACCTTCTAACAAAATATGTCACATAAATTCTGAGGTTTTCTCCCAACTAGGACTCTACTACTTCAGAAATGATGACAGCTATGAGTTATCTGATTTATAGAAAAAAGTTTTTTTTTTTTTTTTTTAAGGAATTTTATTATGGTTCTCTTGCATTTTTAAAATAAATAAAATAAACACTATTGGTTACTCTACCTGTGATATGGTATTGTGCTCAGAGATATCAACATATGGTATGGTGCTCAGACATCAACATAAACTCTTTAAAGCCATTAAGATATTAGAAATGACAGTTCATTCACAGTTGCATCATAAATACATATGATATATATATGATATATATATATATATGATATATATATGATATATATGATAAATACATATATATGAAAAATCATATAAAAATAATTGCTAGACATAGTAATATTCTAACATTATCTTATCATAAAATGACTTACAAAACATAGTAAGACTCTTTAATGGATGGTAATATGAAACACTGCAATAAACCACTATGAGCATTTTCTTAAAACAGTGTATGTGACCACTATCCTTAATGTATGACTTTAAGTTATGAAGTGTACTATAGAGTGCCATATAATTTGATAAATATAAAGAATTATGTCCACAAAACTGCACATACAGTATAAGTAATTTCCCTGAGGACACTGGTGACATAATAATAAACCTCAATAACATAGCTCAAGTGATTTGTTAATGTCACAAGTAGCCCCAAATGGAATTACAGAATCTTATGTATACTACAAGTATGTGCAATTTTTACAAAATAAAGTAAAAGAAATCACTCTTTCTGATCAACACTACCAGTTTAAAAATAAATATAAGCAATATTTTCTCCTTGCTATTCCCTCAAACTGTTTTCCTTTCCCTTCTTCTCTAGTTAAGTTTCATTTCCATTTTGTCTTTTTTTTCTCTGTTTCTTCTGCTTCTTTCTTCCCTGTTCTCTAACCACACTTCTCAATCCTTTCCAGCAAATTATATTTTCAATCAGATCCTCTCATTGCTGAGAATTTCCCTAGGGGAGGGCATGAATCAATAAAAGGTGAATGTGATTCAGAACTTTCAATGAGCTACTAATAAAACTACTGAATACTCTCAAAAAAAGACATTCCTTTGCAGAAGGAAACACACATAAGAATATTTTCTAATGACCTACCTAGGAAAGCCATCCTCCCATCCCTCTCTGCCCCCTCAAAAGTTACCTTCTGTGATATTTTCCACTCTATTATTTCATCAATATAAATCTATTATCATTTTAATCTATATTTCTAATACAAAGCCTTTGAAATTTCTTCTAACTACTGGAACTCATTATTTAGTGTTTCCTATCCAAATAGCCACAAGTTTTAGGAATTTTAAGGAAGCAAGTTCAATACTCACATTAAATAGGTTCTTTTTCTTCTTACAACCTGTGTTAAAAAAAAATACYACACCTTAAACTAGCATTTGGTATTTGATGACCCACTCTCTGTTAGGGATCAAATATACCACACTCTTTTTAAAAAGAAATGCTGTTTCCTATTGAAGTTTAAAAATGGCTGCCCATTTTTTTTTTCCTTTCACGGTTATAATAATTAATTATGGAGTTGTCTTACAGTCTCAGAAAAAAAGGAACTCATCCTCTGAAGATAGAAAGAAATGAAGATCACAACTTCTGGGTTATATGCTTTCTAGTATCCTAGTAAAAGAATAACATTGAAGCAAACAACTAARCAAACAAAAAACACTAAGGTACTAAACTCAACCTCTATCTGTCCTGCATATGATGCAGTATATGTATGGTGGGTATATTCTCCTTACAGTCCTTTTTGTTACTTTAAATCTGATAAAACTTCGTTTTATCTTCTATCTTATATTTTAAAAAATATAGTTTATATATCTGCATTTTATTGATTCATATCAATTCAGATTCATATCTGCAGATGAATCATGCCTATTGTATAAAAGCAAAGTGGTTCCTATCCAACCCGTTAATTTTGAGCAGATTATTGCAAATGGTCTGTATTGTATATTTATTGATAATGTTGTCATTTCTGTCACTTCTGTTTACTTAAGAAAAACAAGAGCTGAATTGAAATAAAAGGTTAATATAGAAAAAATAGCTCCAAAATGAGTATTCTGTTTGAGAACACATTACTACTCTTTATTTGTCACGGAACGTGTGGTGGCAGGGGTGAGTGACAAAATGCACTTCACTCACATGAAAGAAATAACAGTAGGATTTATTAATATGGGCAATGATTTCACGAGATTCTATGGCAAGGTCACTTATTATTCACTGCATGGAGGCTCAAGATAATACACAATTATCTTGGGATACCCTCCCGTTGGGTCACGAGGTTCAGATTGGACCCCCTTGCTTTCCAGGCTCCTTCTGAGAGGAGTCTGGGTGCAGCTGGATCCAATCCTAGTCCCAGACCTGGTCAATGGTTTATGACTAAGGGTTCTTGTGCACAAAGTAAAGTTAAAGAGAGCGCGCTATGTTCACTTACCACAAATCTGTTGTGGGAAGGGGCGGGGAGGTCTCTCAACCTCGAGGAGTAACCTTGAGAGGCGTCCCTGCCCAAGGGGAGATCCTGCTGTGCAGGCCGCAGCCGTGTCAGGAGAGCTCAAAGGGCTCTCGGGCTGTCCGCATATTTACAGGATAAGATGATTGACTTATAGTCATTCTTTCATTTCAGAGGCCCATTGGTTAGTGTATTAGCCTTACCGCCCCTTTGGGATGCAGCCTTTAGGAATATTATGTTGAGTCTAAGTGGGAGAAGAAATCAGAATGGTGGCGCCTACCAGRATTAGATAAATCGCTGGTGGTTAGCAACTGAACAGGGCTGCATGTAAGGTACAGGCCAGGTTGAGCTGGGAAASGAGCATATCTGTCACAGAAGAGCTACCAAGTTGCCGTCTACTTAACTATTATTTTTGATAATTGATTCTGTGCTTTTTTATTCTAATAAAACCTAGCAATAAAGCATGAATATTTTTAATTATTTCTCGATATTTTGTGTTACTGTAACTCTTGTTTGATGATTCAAAAGCTATTAAACTGTAAAAGAGAAAGAAAAATAGTAATGGAAAAAAGAGTTTCCTGAAATCAACTTCTTAATGATCAGAAGTAAATATACATATATATTTATATGTACGTATTTTCTCAATTCTTCTGGATAAAGATGGAGTGAACTCTAAGTTTTCCTTAAGAAAGAAAACATGTCTTTTTCTTGGAAACCAATGTAGTAGTTCTAGGCAGCTTAGCCATCCAGTACAATCTCACAATTTTTTTTTTTTTTTTTTTTTTTTTTTTTTTTTTTTTTTTTTTTTTTGTGTATCTATTTTGGTATGCTGGAAACATATTTCATGGAATTCTGTCACTTAGAAAATCTTTCTGAAGCTGGGACTGAAACCCATTGCAGCTTACACTCACATTTCACATTCTTGTTTCATTATACTCAGTCAAATGGAATATGAAAAGGTATTTTCTATTTTATAATGGTTTTATRCAAGTATGTATATACACAGATATACATGTATATCTAAACACATGTAGGTAACTGTGAGAAATTCCTTTAATGCCACAAAATCTATGTGATTTTTCTGATAAAGTTACAAAATTAGCTACATGACAATGTTTATAGGATTTGTAGATACAAATATTCAGCCATTGGTGGACAATAAATAAATAAATAAATAAATAAATAAATAAATAAATAAATAAATAAATAAATAAATTTTTTGAGAAAAATAGTTTGAAATGCATCTCCTTTTAAAGAGTGAAATCCTGAAAAAGAAATCAAGGAAAACCTATTATTATATTTGTTTTTTTCTTGCTAAATTTCTTCAAAATGGGTGGTACATGTTGGGGAGAAAGCAGAATCATTTAAGCCTCTAGAAACAAATCTAAGATCTATTTTTTTCTTTTTTTTTTTTTTTAGAAAATACACCAGAGAGCATCTTCCTCAAAATTCAATTCATCATCTTGAGTGCTAGTGTTTGCTTTGGGAGCTCTACATTATTGGATTCCATGGTATGTGTTTGGAGCTATATATCTCCCTCTCTCCCCAGTGTATCCACAACTGAAAAATCTGTGCATGAACTATTCTACCTAAAGGCACATATAACATTCACCTCAACTGGTCTTTTAAGTGAATGTCAGAGTAGRAGAATCGGTTTCAGGGATGCACAGACCTAAGAGAACTCTCTTTTTATAACTTGTTAGCTCTTTTGGCAAAAGTAGATAAGACCATATTGAAGTAGAAAAAAAATGAAGCCTYCAGAATACAGAATTTTTTTATTTTTTGTACTTGAATGATTTCCTGATAAAGAAGGGAAAAGGCCAGATGTAAGTAATCTAGTTTAATCAAGCTACAGTTGCATTAATTTAATTRATCTGGGAAGCTTCTAAGGTATTTGATAGATAAGATTGATTGATATTTGTAAAATGTAGTTCATTACCTTCTAAAACCACTTTTACCCGGAACAATACTGCAGCAGTTTCCTCTTCTTTGCTGCTGATTTCTGGCCATGATTCATCACACCATTCTTCCTCTGCATGAGACCAGCAAAGAAGCAGTAGAGAAGTTGTTTGACAYGCCTTACCATCAAAAAATCAATAAACAGCTTTACTAATTTGAGGATAAATTGGACCATGTTACAATCTCCAGTGAAACCTCAAATGTTAAGAATTGTGGGGGTTTTTTTTGCATCATTTTGTCTATCTTGCAAAGTAAATGACATGGCTGCTGAAGTGCTACATTCAAGCTATTTTTATTATATATATTTGATGTATATAAAGGTAAATGCACATACATTTTCACATATGTAACTATGTAAAATCAAGTAGGAATACATAGTCCTTATTAACAGGCCACTAACATTTCACTGGACAGTTATCCTTGGAGTCTCAGGAATGTAGTSTCTCTCTGTAATGTAATCCAGGCAGTTAAATTCAAGCTATTCACTATTTTTTTTCACAGCTTCCTTCTTCTTGTCATAAATTTTCCAATTCCTGTATGTTTTTTTCTTGTATGAAGACATTTTTTTTTTTAATTTTAAAGGAATATATATATTTAAATAAAGTGAGAGATGATATAGTAGTCAAAATATGAAGTTTATGAATAAGAAAGCCATCAAATCAGGCAACTTCAAAGACAGAGAACATTTTTAAATTTTCATCATTTTATTCTTCTGAAAATGTTGTTATATAATTTTATAATGTTCAGTTGCTTGAAAATGTAGTCAGATTTCATTTGGATGCTCTTTTATGTAATTTATCTACAGTACTGTGTTAATTGCTGGAACTAGCTCTGCAGCTAACAAAATATTAATTAATGCAGTTTATCAAGTTGCATCAACTTGAACCTTCTGTTCTACTCAGCTTGAATGGGGAAAGTGAAAAAAAATCACTTTACTYAAAGCACTTTTAGAGGTGAAACAGTCCTCTTAAGCTCCCCAGCAAACTAGCAGAGACACTATGTCTAAATAGAAAATGGATCCTATGCAAAGATGAAAGAACGGTCTGATTGACCAGAGAAGGTTTGTACATCTTTTCAGATGTCTTTAGAAACAAGGGTAAATGTGTAGACGTTTTTCAGAGCTGTCTTTCCCAGATGCTACTGGAGAAAAGAGGAACCCATAAAAGGAGCATTACTCCCAACTTAGCAATGCTAAGTGGGGAGACAATCATGACTTTGGCAGCTCTAGATGCAACAGTGCCAGATAATATTTCATTATGGAGTGGCACTAGCTGTTATATAAGATATATTCTAATTTCAAGACTTTGCTCTAAATGCATACATACTGCTGGCTCTTGTAGGAGTCCTCAGCAGAGCGATATACTGTTCACAATGAGTAAACTGAAATAAGCAGATGTTAGCAACACAAATTTTGTTGTAATTCTCAATTGTAATCCAATTAATCTGCCTAGTTTTAAAGGTTGGGATGTGAAAAATGGGTATATACCTATTAGTTGTGGTGACCAATTTTGGAGAATGGACAACTAGAAAGGATTCTAAATAGGATCTTTCAGACAAAACACTGGAACAATTTCCCCCCTCTCCCTCTCTCTCCCTCTTCCCCTCTTTCTCCCTCTCCTCTCCTCTCTCTTTCTTGGGTCAGTGGTAAAGTTATCCTACTTTTTCTCAGGATTCAGGCCTGGACACCAGTATCAAAAGTAATTATTTTAATCCCTGGGTTGTGAATTATTCTCAAGCAAAAGAGTATATCTGCGTGTCTCTCTGAATGTCTTTATTCTTCTGTGCAAAGCATATATTTAAAATTCCCATGACTAAAATAAAAACAGATATATGTAGCACAGCATAATTTGACATCCTATTTGGCATTATAGGCAACATGTGAGAAAACTTCTATACTTTCTAGGACCAATTAGGAGGTTAATGTTGCTTCTTAGTTTAGTAGTGACAGATGTTTTATGTGTATTGAGCTGCAGTAATCCCATGGTATGTGAATAATTAGTATATTACGTTACTTGTCTCACTGCAACAGAGATAATAATGGGTCCCATAGCAAAAAATACTATGAGGATTTTCTTCATACTAACTTAAAATCACAGTAATATAGACATTGTTTCGTTAGGTTAGTATTAGTATTATTATAGGCTAATATTTATAAGGTTAGTACTGCATTTTTAAGAACACGGAAAATAAACATGTTCTTCAAGTCATTTAATGAGTCAGGATAGAACTTAAGCACATATTCCTGAACTGAGACCAATATTCCTCTTTTTTTTTTTTTTTTTTTTTCTGTAATAGACTTGAGCATGGCAAACTCATGGCATTTAAAATTTTTGATAGGAGCTCAAGTACATTCCTCTATATGGATAATTTTGCCATGGTTGTTATCTCTCTTTTTACACAATACAGTGATAGCGTAGTTGTGAGATGTGAGATACTGGCCAGAGATTGTAGTTAAAAGTGATATCTTTATGCTGCCCACTAGTATGGCTGCTAGAAGAAGATAAGCCTGCAGGAAGGCAAGCTCTCCTTCAAGACCATGAAAATATATTATTTTCCTAAGACTCAAAGAAGGGCATATGTGATTGATGTATATATACATATTTTTAACTATACTAGTTGTTGATCTAATGAAAGATATTAAATTCTACAAATGAACTTTGTTCGAAACACTATGATGAACTTCAGGTGCGTCCTTCCAAATGAAATGTACTGGATTCTAAGAAATAAGGATCCATACGGCTCTGAACTTCTACACCCTTACATAATTAAAATATTCCACCAAATTAATCTAGCATGTAAGTTTTGTTGAAACTCTCCTTTCAACTTAATTGAAAGGAGAGAACTATGGAAGGGTACTTTTGKKTTTTTTTTCATTTTTTTGTGGGTTTTTTAATGTTGTGTCTGCACAACAATAAACAGCATGTGGCTGCACTGTGTTCTCAGCACAGTGTTATACAATCACATTTAAGGTCAGTGGCTATTTGTCCTATGGACAAATTCAAATATGAATGCAACTCTGTGGGCAGTGGGTGTATAATTCAGCAATCATATTTTGTATTTGTTGCAGCATGACCTTGACATCTGTGTGCATAAATGTCTCTATAGTTTGCACAGATTTTAATACTTAGTGGTACATAACTTCTCAATATAACATTGATATTTATGTAACCACCTCCCTGTTTTGTATTTTTATGCACATTAATGACAACCTATGGATTTTTTGCTATGTTCAAATTGTAGATATTTGTCTACTGCAAATTGTGGATAACAACAGATTTTTTTTTCACCAAAAGAGGTTTTGTTCAGCATTTATTGTTAGATAGTATTGTCTGAACTTTGCTGAATGTATTTTTCATTTTTATTTTCCTCCACTCACCTGAAGAAATCCCCAAAGGATGTACTTGACTTCAGGCTGACCAAGTGCAATGTGTAGTGGATCTCATTTAAATTAAACTCAAGATTCACAAAAGTAAGTGAGGGCAGAACAAAGACCAAAGTMTTAATGTACAAAGTAGAACTCCAACTTATTTGACATGCAGTATCCTACCTGGATGTCAACAGATGATTTCAAACTCTAGCAAAGATTGAATTTTTTTGACATTTGAAGCACAGTGGTCTTTAACATCTCCTGTCCCCTGATGTGTGTTTGACAGCTCATTTCAGCAAGGGACAAACAAAATCACATGGGCCTTTCTTTCTAGCTGGTACATCTGGGAATAGTGTGGCCCACAAAGATAATGCCTCGTAAAGTATTAGGCTACACCATCAAATTTTTGATTTTTTTTCTATTGTTTCACCAATATCTAACATGCACAATTAAAGATCTAGTCAGCTATAGAAAAGATTTTTAAGATTATCCCACAGTGTGCCATTCCTTTATATCGCTTCAAAATAGTCAAACCAAATACATACCCTCTTCTGCAGATCTCAATCACTTAAAATCAAATTACTTCAGCTGTAACACTGTATATACTTTTCACATTAAATGTTAATATGCAAATTGATTCATATTTTGTATTATATTGTTTTTGTTAATTTATTTGGTTTTTTTTTACTTCAGAAAAGTGAGAATCCAGATGTGAAGAGATGCATAATATCCTGTTRTGCCTTGCATAGGATAGTAGATGATGTTAAAATGTAAATTTTAATTGTGAACATTTAGTGCTCTTTAAGGTGTAAACAACAATGAAACTACCTAAGACAGCTTTAATAGGATCTGCATACCTTGAATTCAYGGCTTGCTTCTCTGCTTTCTTTTCCTTGCCAAAAGGCTACAGGGTCGCATTCTCCATGGGGAGTTTTCAGATGGTCACTGAGTGGAGACAAGAGCGGAAGTGGCAGAACAGTGCTCTGTATTCACGAATCACAGCACGAAGCAACCCAGCTCAGACCTCCAAATTCTTTGTTAAAGGTGCAGACACTCCATAGGGTGTGATTTCATGGTTGGCTTAAGCTGATCTAAGACTCTTCTGTCACTTCCTATCTTGTCTCCAAACACTGACCCAACTGAGAACTCCCTATGGTGGATGGGAAGGGATGCTCTTAATTTTTTCCTGCCAGACTGCTGAGCTGCTCTGACTCATCACAAGTCTGCATCAGCACAGRCACCGTGGCGAGGGACAGGGTAAAAATGCCTGCCTGGCCAGAGCAGCTGGGAAGGCATCCTTATTTTGACTTATTTTGCTAGCACTTTTAGCTGATCATAAAACCACAGGTTCACAGTTTTCTCCATTTTTTTTTTTTTTTAATTGGGAAACAATCTTTGACTTCTTTAGCATTGCTTAGAGTCATTTATATAAGAATGCTTTGGYCATTTGTACCATGAATAATATTATTTCATTTTATTTTACCTTTACACCAGACTGTATGTGCCAGTGAAAATACTTTGATATGACACATGAGAGACACACTGACATCTGAGGTTCAGCCTTACTTTGCATTTGACTTCATTCCACCTTTGTATTGCCACTTTCAAAGAAAATGTAAGAAATGTATGAAGTGTTAATACTGCAAAACAAACTTCAAATAAAGAAAAGTGAAATATGCCCAGATACACACACAYGCACAGTGATAAACCTGTTATCATATATATTTAAAGCAACATTAAGCTTTTATTTTGCATTGATTTCTGCAGCACCAGGGTGTAGAGGGGAATAATAAGTAAGACAAATCTGAAATTTCTTATAAATGTGAAGCATTAAATTATGCTTCATGATTGCTCTATCAGTGGAAAAGAATATGAGAAATGATCAAGAGACCTAATGATACAGAATTCTGCGAATTCCAGGTTCTGCAAAATATTATTCAATAATAAAATAAAAGGGAAAGATGATGAATATGATAACTTTGTAAGGATAGGGAAGTATGTACTCAGGAGGATCCTGGACCTCAGGACATGCCTGAGGATGATATCTCCTGGCCTCCAGCATCTCTCTTCAAAGAGGGCATRGGACTCCTATGAGTCCTGCATCATTCAGCTCGATTCATGCCGATGTGTCAGGGCGGATATCCCTTGATTTAATTTTACTAAGCCATACCATGGATTTTATCCTCATAAGAGTTAGTTAGACTTTCTAAAAYAGATCCAGGGAGTGAAAGGCAGATCTATAGTCTGTGCAATCAGAGCCCAGCCTTCTCCTGCAGAATACGTCCTGAAGCTGAAACATCCCTGAGACAGCCTCCCAGAAGACAGTGATGCCTGCTGTACTTACATAGATCCCTGAATTCTAATGCTGGTAAAGTTCCCCAGATCTGTCTGATTGAGCAGTAGAGACAGAGCCCAAAGGCCCTGTATGTTCCATGAGTCTGTAGAGTTTTGGGGCACTGAATGTGAGCAGAATAACCTCACATTGTGTGTGCCTTAGATGGGACCTGTGCCCCACACACTGCTCACTAATTCCAAGGGGCTCGCAGCCCCTTTCCAAGCCAAGAGCTGARGCTTTGGCACTGCACGCCTATTCACAGAGACAAAACTGCTAATCACTCTGATTGATAGTTGTGTAGGATCATTCCTTCATTGCAGGATTTTTATTTTTTACCTGATGTCTGCAATCAGTCTTTATCACAAGACATARTATTAACATTTGCTTTCATCTGTATAGGAGAAAAGATGACATCCAAATATTGTCAGCTTCAATCCATGCCTTTTCACCACCTGCCTTTGAACACACTGAATAAAGATATCTAATTCTTACCCAGATACCTTAGCAAATTGAAAACCTCAGGTCTTACATTCCCTCAGAGAGAATTTTGCAAATAAATACAAGACTTCTACTTTGTCATATCAGGCAAGCTTGGCTTTATTATTATTGCGCATAATCTTCAGGCATGCAATAAATCAGTTGTGCTGTCTTTGAGCTCATTGTATCCACGACAGAGTTTCTACCCTCAGGCTTTCAATCCTAGCTCGTGCAATTTCTTACATGGATGAATAAAGTTCATGAACTGATGTACTGTGTATTCATCAGTTTTCAAACCATTCTTTTCTTACAGAAGCCTGTGTTTTAATGTTCTAGGTTTTAAGGCATGAATATCGCAAAACCATAATTAAAAWTTTTGAGTATTTTATTCATTGCTTATTTTTTCAGGTCAATAAACCCAAAAAATATAGCAATATTAACTGTAGTTGATAATGAACCCTAAAAATAGGAAACAGATTCCTTGGTAATTAAATATTTAAATTTGGATGACTTAAGACTATTTATCTTAGCAATATTATGCCATTGTTGCTTATTGTTCTCAAGAAAGGTTAATTTGGTTTACCTTAATTTGTTCAGCTGAGTCAACTGGTGCAAAAAACATAAATACAAATAGTATCTAAACTGATTTTATTCTGCTTTGTCTGGCAAACACTTCATTTGCTTGCTAGATTATCAATGTATCAGCTTTTATTCCTTTTTGATTAACAAAGGKTTTTTTTTTATTATTTTAAGAAAGAATTACACTTATAAATATTTTCAAAAATCACATGGACATATCTGAAATCTTTTTATTTTTATTTTTAAATGCCTTAACAAGAGCAGTACCTTTCTTGAGTGTCCAATTCTTATATGGTAGTGAGTCCTTTGCAGGAGTATACCTRTTCTCTATTTGAGGCACAATCTGAGTGGTAAGTACTGCAGCTTTCTGCTACATAAGTGTTTTTTAGGCTCTCTCTTTTACATTTTACATCTCCTACAATTTCAAGAATGAAGTCTGCTGCTGTGTCACCTTGATTACCATGTTGCTCTCTGAATATCCCCTTGCTAGGAGTTTTCATGATAKTGTGGCTTGCTTACAAAGACATAGAACTAAAGGTAACTTTTAAAGTCATAGTTCCTAACACTGATCAGGAGGAAAACAATTAGAAGTAAGTAGCTGTTTCAGTAAATTGAAACTTTATTTCAGGAGAATTTAGGGGATAATAATTGTTGTTGTTTTAAAATGAAAAACTGATCAAAATAGTTTTTGCTGAAAACAAAATTCTTATGTCATCAGTATTTTAGTATATTTTTGATATGCTTTTTTTCTCTTTTTTCTCATTATTTTATAGCATATGTAAACCCCAGATATTTATTTTTAAATTGGTATTGCAAAGTGTTAGAACATTTCTGATAAAGAGCCACAATTCAACAAAGCATTAGCTAAAAGATTAACTAAAAACTTATAAAAAAAAAGTTGGTAATAAAGAATTTGGATCATAAAATATCCAAAAACAAACAAACAAATAAAAAGAATGAAGTCTGGAAATAAATATTGCTTGCTCTTGTGTTTGTTTTTTTTAGACCAGGATACATAAACTGATGAAATATTCATATGTGTACCATTTGTACCTGAACTCACTTTCCCATGTTAAATCATCTTCAGTGACTGGGAGTATTCAGGGAATACATGTTTCTTGTGCAAACTTCCTACAATCTAATATCTGTCTTTTATTCTAAAGATTTTTTTCTGGCATATATATATAGCCTTCTGGGAGTCTAGATTTTCTCTCCAATATAATCCTTTCCACTCCAGTCTTAGAATCATAGAATGCTTCTTTTAATAGGAATGTGATCACTTGGTAGTAAATATCACTACCTGTAATGGCTGGTAGTGATATTTACTATGGCTCACAAAATTTAGTGAAAAGAAAGGAACTTATAGTGTTTCCAAACATGGACAAAAAATGTCTTCATCATTGGCAGCAGGAACATAATGCAACAAATCACATCCTACAGCTGGTGGATACTTTTGGATTTCTTTGAAACTGCCAAATGGTTTATATCACTGATGTAATAACACTCTCCTGTGACAAGAATTTAGACAGACTTTGTAGATCTTGTGATATTCTCTTAGTCGTGAAGTCTTGAATAAATTCAATAATTTAAGACTTTTTAATATATTTCAGATTATCTCTAAGATATCTCAGGCATCATCTCTAGATGAAGGATAAAGAAATGATAATGGATCTCCATTAAAACASAATTGCTTAATTTCTTAGTGTACAAGTAGAAAAAGTAGCCATAGGACACTTGTCTCTTCTTTTTCTTGTAAGAAAGGTGAAAAATATGTTCCACTAATCCAGTCAATAGTATCTTGGCTGAAATGCCATCTTTCTCTGATAAGTAAGTTATTGAGAAAACAGGTGAGCACAAAGGTATATATTCTGTAAAATCAGGAGACAAATTAATCTGCATGCAGGTCTGCTGTCCAGGAAGTGTTTATCTATGTTGCACATAGAATAGATGACTAACATGAGTCTACTGGCCTGTATTATCTAAACTTTCGGCTGAAATAATAAGTTTAGGAATCTGAAGGTGATGTCATCTTACCTTATATGTCTACATCTACAAACTGCTAACTGTGAAGTAAATGAAGATTGATTATGAGGRAAGATACAGAATGTCTTGGATAATTAATGTCCAGCTCTGCACAACACACCATTTTATATCGGAAGCAACATTCTGAGCAACACTGACGTGGCATTGCTACAGAAAGGAAACACGATACAAAGCAGAAACCACCAAAAATATCACCAAAAAGTAGTGGCTAGTGACAGATCCTGCCTATAATAAATTGCACTGTTCCAATATTATTATTTATACGCTTCAACAGATAAAACAGGACAGAGTAAAACTTGAGTCTTGAGAATCCAAAGTGGCAAAACTGTCTGAAACTCCTGTTTGAAGGGAACTATCACTGCCACTCTCCATCATGAAAATATACCCCTGCTTTTTTTTATTCAGTCATCATAGTTTTAATAGTAGTCAAACTAAGTTGAATAATTAATGACACTACAGCCATAGCTGTCATTGCATCTCCAAGTGCTTCCATGGACTTTTTAACACCTTTCAACTTAGTTTGACTGCAGCAGTGGAAAAGAAGAGAGCTTTATAAGCTAATTACATTACTGTTTTCAAAAGTAAGCATGTAGTCTASTCTGTGGATGACACATTTCATCTGCCGGTTGTCATTTGTACACCTCTGTGTGAGGGAGTCTGATGTCTGGAACTATCCTATGATATCATAGGTGGAAGATTTCCTAATACTGACATTTAAAGAATTGATGATTAACCTCAGAATTTTTCCTTTAGAGGAGTGTGAAATGCAGAAGTTATACTATCAGTGTGTGGGGGAAAGTAGTTAAAATTATATGGGAAGAAATGTTTCAAGAGACAAACAGCAAAAGCAATATTTTTTTTTACTGGGGCAAGAAGAGAGAGATGGAAAAAGTGCACAAATTTTCAGGCTTCATGTATGTGGMGACCTTGAACAGTAACGCCTATACAATTTTTTAATGCCTATCAAGAATGCACATTACAGAAAGTAGTTTAAAAATACAAATATTAATAATTGGTAAATATTTATAATATTTAAGATGTGTTTTAGAAACATTTTATTGGCTCAAGTATTTCCAAATTGCTTCATTAGTGCCATTATTTTTTAATTCAAAAATAAATCTTTCTAAACATTTTGTTCCATGAATCCAACAGATAAGTGTGAGGGGAAAGAAAGAAAGAAAGAAAGAAAGAAAGAAAGAAAGAAAGAAAGAAAGAAAGAAAGAAAGAAAGAAAGAAAGAAAGAAAGAAAGAAAGAAAGAA
>NW_020454561.1:1577830-1619840 GCF_003342845.1 Nothoprocta perdicaria
GGAAGGAAGGAAGGAAGGAAGGAAGGAAGGAAGGAAGGAAGGAAGGAAGGAAGGAAGGAAGGAAGGAAGGAAGGAAGGAAGGAAGGAAGGAAGGAGAAAAGTGAATTAATTTCTGGGAGTTTAAGTTTGCCCATCAAAAGTTGTTCTTCAGCCTCTGCTATATTTTCTCACTGGGAAATCCTGAATGAGTGGCACAGGCTCGAGAAGAGAAAACAGCAGGCATGTAAAAGATTTAATATTCACTGGTTTTAAATATAATAATAGCAGGARGGCTATTTTCTCTCTCTTTCTCTCTCTCTCTCTCTTAAATGTAATTTTATACTATTTCTACTATTTCTACTTGGCTTTTTTTAGGTTTGTAACCTAAAATTCCCATAAAGCAATCTATTCCCAAAAGGCAAGGTACAAAAAAAAAAAAAAGAGGAAGCCTGGGAAACGAGGAAAAAACAGGGCTGGGATTGCCCTGGCTCCCTGGGAGCCCAGTTCGCTCAGAGTCACAAGATGGCGTCTGGTGGCGAGGATCCAACTGGAACCAACTTCTTCCAACTGGCCTCTGGGGCACCATGACAGTCACTGTGGAGCTATTGTGTGAGCTGGAAAATGCTCATTTGGAGACAAGGAGAAAATGAATCCTGTGTGATGTCAAACTCAAAGCCTCTATTCTGTGTATATCCACTTTATTTCTTATCAGAGTTATTTATCTTTAAAAKGGTATTTATCTTCTTCCTGGCCCATGGCCACACTCACAGCAGCAAGGCCACCTGGCACGAAGTGGGATCAACAAATAGGCCTAAAGCCCTGCATATCAACTCTGAATTTCACTCTTGAATTACATTTATATACTTGTCTCCATTACAAAATCAAAGGCCCCTTTAAATCCATTTCTGGTCTGAGGAACAGACATCTAGAGAAGCAATAGGATTAATCATACAGTCCTATTTCCCAAGAATATTCCCTGAAATTCCATGATTTGGTAGTGCAGGGGTAAAATACCTCTGGTCAGAGCCTTTGTGCTAAATAGTTCTTAGTAGAAATTTCTCCCATACATCTCCAGCAAAGCGTAACCACTTGCCACCTCAGCAGGACTTCATTTTGGCTGCAGTTCAGTGTGAGAAATGTCACTTGGAGAATAATCTATGGGACCTTTCCCTACTTTGCCTAGATTTTTCTTAAAGTAATAGCAGTAGCAGGTGGATAAAGAAATGCATTTTGAGCAGGGTCTATTCCCTTCAGTTTTATTTTACTATTCTGCTGATGTGCCCTTCAGCGCAGCTGCTGGATTCRTAACTCACCTTTCACATTTATTTCATGTAGTTCTGACTTAAACTGGGAGTATTTTCATTAAAGTGTCGACCTGACCTGATCTCATTGAACTTGTATAATCTGACTATCATAGCATAAAACAAAAAGATTATTGAAACTGCTGTGTAGAACTCAGTTTCATTTATATGCTGTGGATTTTTGCTTAGCTTCCCTTTCCTTTTCTCTTCTCTGACTGAATGTCACATAATGATAAAAAAACACAGCCATATATGAAAAATGAACCACTGGATACTTGAACATTAGACAATTATGTTTAATGAAAGCTTTATGTTGTTTATTTCAGTAGAGAAAGACTAAAGGAAAATATGACTGTGTAATACTTCATGCATATTTCATGTTCCATCTGTTAGTTATTTGGTGTTGTTTATTTGATGAGTCTAAGGGGTTAATTCAAGCGGAAGCTGACAGCAAATATGTAAGAAGAGAGACAGTGAGTTGATAGCAGCTGCTCCAGCAAATACCTGAGATGGTGCAGAAAACCAAACACTTTGAAGTCTCTCCCTGCCCTCCTGCTGAGCTGTCAGACTGGTTTGATCAAGTTCCAGTCACAGAAGCATACAGAAAGATTTTTGTTAACTTTATAAAGGGACACACTTCTTGAGTGGAAGAGCAAAACTCAAAGCTTACCTGAAACCAGACTTGTGAACATGAGATGTTCAGTTAGGTTTGGCCTGTGTAAGTCTTTGGGTAAGGAATGTATGCAAGAATATTTAGTTTTGTTGCATTGCAACCTGCTTGTTTCTTTTTCCTATTTTAAATTTAATAATATTTTATTTGGGAAAGATTATTTCCCTGTATCAGGCATTTTTTTACAGCTCCAAGAAAACATAAAGGCATTAGAGTTATTTACACTTGTTCATTCATCACATCAAGTTCAATGAAAAGTTAGGTCAAAGATACCATACAGTAATCTATCCTAATGTTCTGAGCTCAGATGGAGGACAAAAGTACAACTAGACCTGGTATCATGACAAGGATGATGTAATGGGAAAGAACATAATAGGAAATGCAATTATGCCAATAAATAGAGGAATATTCTTCAGCCTAATGAGAACAGAAATACTTGCATATCAATTATGAATTTAATGGAAGCAAAGTTCAAGTTCTGGAAAAACCTCATTATTAAAATTTTACACCAGATACATAGTTAAAATGTAATATATAACTTCATTACAGCAAGATACTTTCCATTATTTATTTATATATTTTAAAAATCTCTACTACTTTAGAGTTTTTTGCAATACACCCAGATGGTTCCTTGCTTAGAAGCTTTAACTATTTGGTAATGCAATTCTGAACTTGCCAACACATCGTTAGGTTTTTCTCCCTCTTCCATCTTGAGCAACCTACAAGAGGAGAATATATTCAGTAGGAGTGGGACTTAACTAATCAAAAGGAGATGTCTAAAGTAGAAAAGCTTAGATCTGACATAGTCATTGTAGATTCCTTTTAYAGTTAATGGGAAAAAAGTAGGCTCTTTTAGGATATTATTTATTTCATTTCAGTGTAGCCATCTAAAACAGGACAGAAGAATTCCATGTTCCATTGCCCAAGACAGCTCACAGTTATTATGGAGTTTAATAACACTTCAAAAGAAAAACTAAAAAAGCAGGCTGCAAAGTGCTGAAAGTCATGTGCCAATCAAAAAAAAAAAAAAAAAAAAACCCACATAACATCATGAGATGTTCTGTCTATTAGGGGATCTTATAAAGACAGCCTGTCTGGTGGACTCCGGACCTTAGGTTTTTTCTTTCCTGGGTGCAGGAACCCAGTTTAGTGTGTCTGGAGACACCAGGTCTCTCCACACTGGTCATCTTCTGCCTTCCCATTTACAGTGGCAAAGCTGACCGTATACCCCAGAGATGAAAATGCATACACATATACACATACATATGCATGCAGAGGACACTAATATGATCATTCACATAGACTGCTGCCCACAGAAGGTTGCCTTTAACAACATCCATATCTAACACTCATGTAGCTTACATAAAACATAAGTTTAGATGGCCAAGCCCCATTCCCCTTCTCCAGGTGATCAGGAGAGAAATTAATACAAACACTCTCACTCTCTAAATTCACAAGCACATCCATGTTCTTGGATCCTTCAAATATCAGCATGGATCCTTAGCCTGTCTAATATCCCTGACCAGGTACTGCATCATTTTACCTCRCATGTAGGGCTCCTGCTTGTTCATTAGTCCATCTTGATCCTTGCTAGCAAACAGATGCATGCAATCACCTTCTATCAGAGATACCCTCAGAGTATCTGCTTTGCTGTCAGACTACCATGCCAGTACCCTGAGGCCTCTCACCTACCTCCAGCTCAGACTTTGATTCATCCCAGAGGCAGATATTCCTCCCCACTGACAAGGCATTCTATCTTGAAATTTGCTAGTGAATTATGCATTCTCATCCAYGCACCTCGAGTTAAATTCACTGGGGAACATATACGTTCTGGTGCTACTCTAGGWGCTAGCACTTCATTTTACTCATGCCAGTCTTTCCACTTGCTGTCACACAGACCTTGCAAYGCTCGCACGTGGCATAGAGAGTCAAATTACACAGAGAGATAGTTAAGAAAGGATTGATAGAAAGACAGAACAGATTTCAGTGATGAAATATAGGACTCTGTCAGACTGTCTGATCAGTGCCTGCTTGCATGTGATCAGCTTCTTTTATCCTTGCTACTATTTTCCTCCCGTTCTTCCCCAAAATCCTCTTATTCCCCTACTTTGACCCTTCCCTTAAGTATCCTATAGTATGTTGTTCAATCACACAAGCCCTTTCTAATACCACACAGTGTCACACAGTTCCACATGTCTCTCTAAATATCTTATAATACTCATTCTTTTCATTCCTCCTTTTTATCAGTCACAAAGCTCCAGTAGACCCTCTTCAAGGCCATGCCTAAGTAGTTTCTTAATGGATCGTTAATCGGTGTTCAAAGAGCTCAGGTCTTTATTACTGTTTCAGTTAGCAACTATTCCATAGGTTTGTATGTCTTTGTGTTTACACTCTAGTTGTTTATTTGTTTATTTTCTTTTATGCTGAATAGTSCTTAACCAAGTAACTTAATGAACCAAATTCTGTCCTTCTGAACATATGTTTACGCTTTCTAGATTGATCTTCTAGTGCAAGCTGGTGCTCATTCTAGTTCTCTGTAGTGGAAGTTTATTTGGAAAGTGTTGTGGCTCCCATTTGGGTCAAAAGCCCTTGTCAGAATTTTGTGTTGCTATTACTTTTATTACTAATTTTAATGCATAAACCTTTTCCTCTGTCATTATCATGCACATCTGGTCTACATTTCTCTACATTTAATTCCGTGGATCCAGAACCGCTACAATAAGTAACTGCACTTCAGGTTGTTATCTTGGTTTGTCCTTCTGCTGATGTACAATTGCATATCCAAGAAGGTGCGGGGACTAAAAATGGTTACCAAAAAAAAAAAAAAAAAAAAAGTAGAGAAAGAAAGTGAGGGAGAGATCATCCCTTGGTTTAACAGTGTCAATGACTTGTTTGAAATGCCTAAGTTTGTTCACCCCCTAGAGCTATGCTTTCCCAGCTTCTTACACCTTTGCCTGTCAATACCTTGGGAAAAGAAAGGAGAGAAAATAAGACACTTTAAAAGACTAACTGCCTTTGTTATGTGACATAAATGAGTGACACATCACACAAAAAGTTCAAAGGGCTTCTTTGTATACCAAAGAAAGCTTTACTCATATAAAAGATTTAGACTTTGAATCAGGATGCCTTTAGMCAGAGGAAACAACTCCAACTTAGCTGTTTCATATTCAAAGCAATTTTTGGTAATAAAAGCTATATGACAAAATATCACTGTCCAATAAACTTATTTTCTTTCTCCTTCACAGAGCAATTGTTTCCAGTTTTGCGTATAAAATATTTTATGCAGTTACAGTTGCGAGTCAGATAAAATATTTTTTTTTTTTATTTTATTTTCATTACTTGAATTGAACAACTCACTTGCAGAAGAGAAGCAAATTGAATATGAATGACCATCTTATCAGGTCAGGTTATCTTTTTACTTTTTTGTGTCTTCAAATATTCAGTATAGACACACAGATAGAAGAGATTGGTCATTGTTCTTTTAGATATCAGTGGAATGTGCTTGTATCTATATGGGCCTGAAACTTGACTATTTGATAAAAAGAGTAAGTGAAAAGAAAGAGACATCCAGTTATGAAAGAGTCAGTAAAGGAATATGAAAAGAAATTCAAAGAGTTGTTCTTTAATGCATGAAAAATGGATATGTATGACTAAGTAAGAAAACTTTGCCRATCTAATTGGAATGAAAGCAATTTAAAGACTAATTCAATGCATTTTTCACACATTGAGAAGTGAAAGCATGGCAAAGTGAAAAAAAAAGAGTAGTATTAAATCAGGCATTTTGTTTCCTACGGGGTACCATAATATTAATAAAACATTATGTTGTTTATCTTATCATAGTGATATTCGGAATGTTTTGATGCAGTTCTATACTAATACTGTTATGCAGGATTCAGTAACATACRAAGAGGCATATAAACATATAATGGTATATAAATGATAAATTAAGATTAGCAGTGTCATATTTCATATATTAAGAAAAGGTTACTTCATTTTCTTGTTGTAAATCCAAGCAAGAGGATATGAATCAGAGACCTGTATTATAAAGTTCGTTCACTGATTTGCAGATTATTTTCCAATAAGGAGGAATAGAATCACTTAGCAAAGTGAAAAGTCTCTTGTTTCAGAAAGAAAAATACTTAGCCCTGCCTGACAGTAAGACTTAGTACACAATACCTAAGCTTTATTAATTTGAATGAAATTTGAATGGTTTCTCATAAATCATTTCCAACATGAGATTCTTAACTTCCATGGTTATAAAATCTTTTACAAGTGAAAAAATACCTTCTCTTGAGCATTTTCACTACAAAACCAAAAATAATTCATGTCATTTATAGCCCACATAATAAAGTACGTTGGGTAGCTCATTTTGTAAGCAGAAATATCTAATATATGACCAGAAACTAATTCAAAATACAGTTTTTCTTCCAGTAGAAGCTCTCTATTGTAGTGATTCAGCTTCYTTTTTAATCAATGTGCTAAATTAAGAAATCTTTAAAATATTTCGTACCAAGGTGCCACTGTATAGTTTATATTAATGTAAAAATAAAAATGATTTGCAAAGGAAAGGCTTTCAAAAGTTTAATTACCTATATTTAAAAAGATAGTCATTTTTATAACTTGCATCAATTTCAGAGTTAAGGCTCCAACTGCAATTATTTATATGGTGCATGTCAGTGATACTTCAAATACCATCTCTAAAATGTTAAAAAATAGTTTTTAGAATATTCAGAAACAGGAATCTTGTAATCCTGCTGCTCTAAGATAAAAGGATTAAAAAATAATATAATAAAAGCTTGCTGGTATTTTCTGCCCACGGAAAATGACCCCGGTAAGCAGTTTCCTTAGAAAGTTGTGCTGACACACAATAAAATTTAAGTATCTGCCTGTTTACTTGTTTTAATACAAACTGTAATTTCTCACCGATCAGTGAAAACTTGTAAGACAACTTAGATAGGCACCCTTCTTCATATTGTTTCCTTTATTGCATTTGGCAGTTTTTGATTATTAAGATGATCTTTACCTAACTGGAAGTGAGGCCTTATCCAGCTCTGTCCACCTTGGTCTCCCCCCTGCCCATCTCAGCTATGCCTGGGCCATCAGTCCCAGGATACCACCGTGATACCGACTCCAACCTCACCACGGCAACAGCAGAGGGGAAGGAACAGTTGGATCCTTTCAGAATGGCTTTCAAAGTAAATATGATGGATATCTTTGTCAAAAAAGTAGCTCAATTCCATATTCCAGTTACTGCAGGTCAGCATCTATGGTCCCTGGATACCTGGGACCATAAGGGCTCTCCCAGCAGTCCCAGGGAACAGATTGACTATATAAACAGCACCAAACCAGCACAGAAATACAGCAACCCCGCTGCTTCATTATTTTTCCTGCAGCCGTATGGGCTGTCTCATGCCTCACTTATAGTTTTACAGGGAGTAATCATATTGAGAACACCTGGGGTGACATGTAATTACAGAATGATTGTGTGGAAAAATGTGGGTCTATTCAAATTTCTCAGGGGCTATAGACAGCTGGCTCCTTTTAATTCTTACAACAGCATGTGTTCCAYAGCAGCTGGAGATGCACTTTTCTGTTCAGCCTGATTTGACGGATTGATCATGAGGCAGGTGATCAGCAATTTCTACATTGTAATCCGAACTCTGCCACTAACTTGCTGTTAGCCTTAGGCAAACCACTTAGGGTTAGATTCAGATAAAGTATTTAGGCATCTAAAGAAAGACCTAGGAAGAATGTAGGCCTTTTTGCCCAGAACTGCAGTTCGGAAATCTGTATTCATTCCTGTCTAACTTCAAATATATCTCAGTACAGAAGCTACAGGGGATTGTTTTGTTATATTTTATATAAGTTCTAGAGAAAAATGTTTACTGCTTACCTGCCATCTTTGATTCTTTCCTCAGATTTAAGGATGAGCAGGAGACAAAAAAAAAAAAAAAAAAAAAAAAAAAAAAAAAAAAATCATGGGAGTCCCTGAGATATAAATCCTCTTAAGAACTTCTGAAGAAATTTAACACTCATCAGTAGAAATAAACTGCTATATAATGGAGTGATACTACTGTTTTCTTTCGAAATATGACTACAGGAAAAAAGCTATTTTAGAGCATTTATGCATAACCAATTCCTTTCTCTGCTTGGGAGGGATGGAGTTTCTTCACTTTCTCTCCCTCCACAAGATATTAGGGCATGTCCATCAGGCCTCCTGAGAATAATTCAAGATTTTTCAATTCTCAGAATAAGACAAAGATTATTTTGGTAAGAATTTACTTTTTCTTTTAGTGGGAACCCCAGACTCTCTACTTGGGCAGTGTTGGMCAGTAGGCAAGTTGGCTGGTAGTCACTCTTACTAGTATTATGCACATTGCCCATTTTCTCAGGCCACTACATAAGTTAAAAGCTTCTATTAATCAACAATGCCAAAATAATGCCCAAAGCAGAATTTAGGAACATATAATGGTTTGTTTTGATCTAATTTAGCAGTTTTTATGCTTATAGGTAAATAGATGCTTTTAGATAAAACAGCAAATCTAATTCCCATCCAATTTTACTGTCAACTGTTTYGAAATAAGTGGGATGTTCTCTTACTGCCAGGAGAAATAAGGAAGATATACAAAATTTTGAATAAATATCTGATTTTGCAGTATTTATTCAAAGCAAACTAGTTCACTGAATCTGTTTAGATTACACACAGCTAACAAAATTTGTGTAAGAAAATTGACATATTTATTTACTGAAAACATATTTTGAAAAACAAATAGCATGGTTTAATAGATCACCTTATATAGTTAACCTTGCATACTGATGTACTTATATACCATCATTTTATGTTGCTATAAGAAAATCAGATCAGCTTTCTGACTTGAAATCATGAAAAAAAAAAAAAAAAAAAAAAAAAAGAATAATTCAGGTTGGTAAGCACCACTGGAGCCTTTAGCCATTAATGTCATTTATGAAGTTAGACCAGGTTGCTCAGGGCTGTAACCACTGAAAATCTCAATGGCTGGAGACTGTACAGCCCCTCTGGACAACTTGTTTCACTGGTTGACTTATGCTGAAAAAGGTCCTCCTTTTATTGAGCTCTCCTGTTACAATTTATCATTGTCATCCTCCTGCCAAGCTCTACAGTGCCAAGCCTCACTCTATCTCCCTAGACAACCTCCCTAGAGATGCTAGGACGCTGCTGTTACTTCCTCCCAAATCCAGCACTTCTCTAAGCTGAACAAGCCCTGTCCCCTCATAGAGCAAGTGTTCCAGCTCTCAACCATGCTATGATGGTTACCTCTGCTGACCTCATCCCAGTTTTAGCTGTCGTTCCACTTTTGAGGTGAGGATGGAGGGTGGTGGGAAGCAATAGATTGCAATGTTTAGTAGAAAGAGGGCTGATCACTTTCCTTGATCTACTGACTGTGCTCCAATTCATATAGCCCAGGAGGCGCTTGCCTTTCCTCATTACCACACTCAGCTGCTTTGTGTTCACCTCGCTGTCCCCAGAGCCCACAGAGCTGCTTTGTGGCCACTCAGTCTCAGTTTGTGTTGCTGTAAAGGGACTCTTCCTTCTCATGTCCAAGACTTTGCATTTCCCCTTCGTGAAGTTTGCAAGATTCCTGTAAACCCAAATGAAAACTATGAAATTCATAATGGTATGGGTATCTGATTTCCCTTAAATCTACATATGCATACAGATCCTTCTATCTGTCTTGGGTCATGGAATATGGAAATAATATCATAGAACCTTTATAATGCTTATATGCTAATTATCACTTAATAAATTGAATTTAGTTGATTGAATAAATGGAGACTACTCTGAAGTATAATCCCTTTCATCATAAATGTAATTTCATTCAACTCTAAAACTTTTGGAATTTATGTAAAATCTATTGATATATTGATTTTAACATTAGTAAGACAAAGAGGGGGCTTTTTCATCAAATACTCTTTATTAAAGTTTCTGCCTCAGATATTTTCTCTAGCTCTAAGTGTTGGCTCATGTTCAGGTAGAATGCTCAATAAACTAATTACTGATTTTCATTATTCTCATAGAGAAGATGCTAAACTGATTAATAGGATAGGATACTTTTCTTGGGTCTGAAGTTATGTATAAAAATAGTTATGTATAAAAATAGTCTCCGAAGGATAGGCTCAAGTGATTTTTCCTTCTTCAATTTCACTACAGCTTGTACTGTTATATTATTTGGCTAAAATACACTTGCCTATTTTAGTGTTTTGTCTTTTTTTATTCTTCTCTGACAACTCCTTCCCCCCCACCCACCAAATCTTTGATGCTAACACTTGGTCTAGTCTGATAAAATACTAATCACAGATTTTTTTATAATAAATTTCTGATAAGTAAATTAATTTTGTGAGTCTCCTGAAAAATGCATTTCTTTATCCAAAGTGATAAAACTTTGGATAGTCATTTGTTGAAATATGAAGTAGTCATTTGTTCCAGGTTTTTATTTTCAAATTTGGAAAACGAACTCTAGATAACTGACGATTCTCAGAAGTAAAAAGAAACCCATCCATTTTTCTCCTTTCTTTATGTATGTAAATCTTTTCATTGTCATTATTTTATGGACAAATAAACTAAGTATTATGGACTTCACACTCAATTACTACCAATTAGTTTTTATGTTTATATTCAAAAACAGTTTTAAATAACACCTATGTGCCTAAAAAAAATATTGTTGTCAATTCTGATTATTGATTTCATCCTTTAAAGCTAACATTCAATCATAGTTATGGTTAAACTATATCAGTGACTGTATGATTCAAAAAAAAAAAAAAAAAAGATTAACATACCAAGAGAGGTCAAGTTAAAGTATTTGAGACTTGCAGATCAAATATTGTCATATAAAGAAACTCAATTATAGCTTAATTTTTCGAAATAACCTCAAAGTATTTCCCTTATAATTTCCAGCACTCAATGGGAGAAGCTAAAATACAGAAATCTTGATGTTAACATGCAAGAGCTCAGATATGAAAACTAACTGGCCCATTTTGCTTGTATTCTGTTCTGTTCTATGTTTTATATGCAAGAAGTAAATCTTGCATCCAAGGGACAACAGTATCACTAAAAGCCAGCTGCATATCCAACACATACTCACATAATGATGTAATTACTATGAAAAAATAATAAAATTTAATCATCCTTAATTTCAGATAGAAAACTATAATGACTAAAGTTGAATAAAGAATCATAACATGCCAATTAAATTTACATGCACAATGGTTAGATAATTCAGTAAAGATTTTTTATTAATGTTGTACCTCATGAAATCTGATGTGTGGTAGGAATGCACTAGGAATTGATTCACTCTGTAACTATGTCATCATGTTATTAAGAAGGCAAAGCTCATATAGMGCATAGTTGTTTACTAGGTAATTTATTAAATGTGCTGTTTGTCACATTAAAATGTACTGCTGTTTCTTTCACAAAGAGAATCCCAAAACTATGTTGTTCGAAGATGTAAAGAAATTTGACATAGAGTTTCATATCAATGCAAAAATCAAGCTGAAGTGAGGAACAAATCTATATGATATAAAATATTTAGAGTCTCACATATTCTGGTTTTAACCCCATTTTATCTGTAATGTTCTTCTAATGGGAAACAGACGCACACTTGTCATAGTGAAAATCATAATTCTATCTAGTGCATTAAGAACTCGGTTTGAAATGTAGAAACTAAAACCAGATAAAAACAGAAGGAAACAAGGGCCTCTAACTCAGTGGCCTCCAACCAATGTCTAGATTGGTATCAGATTTGGCCATGTGGCTTAGAATGTCCAGTATGTCTGAACTTCAAAGACCTTTTAAAAAAAGGTAACACAGACATCTTAGTCTTCCAAACAGTAGAGTACCAGTTAAAAAGGCTATTTCTTTTTTAAAAGTGAAGAAGCTTCTCGAGTTTCACTGTTTAGTTTTGCAGTTTTCACTCCATGAACACATTTCTGATGTTCAGGACTGTTTTACCTGTTCTTCAGGTAGTCTTGTGTTCATTTATAGAAAAAGATTTTTACTAGTAAAGACCAAGTAGCTATGACTTTGTAAAATTCTTTTCTTGTTGCATAAATTGGAAGGTCAAAAAAGATTATCTCTCCTTTTTATTCATAAGCCACAACTTGTTTATTCTGGAAAAGTTGTACGGAATGCAGATAAACTCTAATAAATTCTCACCATAACCACTAGACTTCCAAAGGTTTCCCAGGTAGCCAGATAATAGCAATGGTAACTATCTGTATTTATATACCTACTATGAACAGATGTTAGGTACTTGATTTGCATACTGCAGTAAATAAAACATAATGTATTTTCCTTACTTAGTTCTATTGTTGCCATATACTATTTTTTTAGATTCTAATTGTGCATGTAACTTCAGATTGAATATGATCTGAAACCTGAAGTTATGAGTCAATAAATGTGCATATAAAGCTTGCGGAAGTACGTTTACAACTTTCTGTTAACACTATGGAAGTAAYGCTTCACAAACCAATGATTTCAAAGTGAAACAATGAAAACATTTACCCAAAATGTCAAAATATTTCTAACAATCACCATTTTTAAAACACTTAAAAAAAATGAAACTACTAYACTGTACGACAGTTAGGACACTTTTCACTGCTATGTATCTGAGACTTGTTAGCCGATTTATACGTATACATATGCATATACATTTATACATASATATATACATATGTATATATTTACACATCTGTATGTATAAATGTATATTAAAAGACATCAGAATATAACTGCGAAAAGCAGGTATTTTTTTTTTCCCTAGATGAAACTTTTCACTAAGAAACTAGGTGTCAGGTCACTTTTCTATGTCTTTACAGCAGYCCATTTGCATAAACTGAAGCTACAAAACACGTAACCTATTGGAATTTCTAGTTGTAAAGACTTGCATATAATTTATTTTTTTCCAGTAAAGGCTGCTATGCTTTGGTTCAGGTACAAGTGTTTTTCCACTCTGCTAATGCTCAACATAATCTTTATGGGAGTTAGTTAGACTGTGAGTCCAACATTAACAATGAGTTAGACAATGAAACAACTCATTAACTAATTTAAACACTTTAAATTTCTCAATACCACAAGAACTAGTAAGACTACTGAATGTGTCTGTATAAGTGAATGCAGACAGACCAGAAATTAGRCAAGCCAACACCAAGCCTATATTCATGCAATGTCTGCATTCTATGATAAGAAAATTTCTTACACACTAAAACAGGGTACCCACAAGCAAATTGCTTATTAAAATTCATCCCTAAAAATTTATAACTCTAAAACTATTCCTGGGAAATGCTTGAGGCAGTTCTGCTTAATGATGAAAAACATGAAAAACAAATTCTTAGTGTTGAACGGCATCAAGAATTATTTTTCAATTTTATTGGAATTATTTTCCAATGCCCACTGTTTTAAAATAAAACATAAAAAGCCAGCTGTTGAGTAGCTTTGACCAAAAAGTCAAATAAATGCATGCATTTTCGTGGAATTTTGTATTAAAATAGTAATTGTTCTAAAAGTGCTTTATCAGCATTGATTTGAAGACATTTGAGAATTTGGGGTGCTATTTGGTCATCTGTGTGAATTACCACTTTTTGAATTAAGCCATCCTGTTTTTCCCTCTCAATTGTATTTCTTTTTGTACATTGTAATTTTTTTTTTCATATAAATGTCAAATTATAGAGGCCTTCCTTCTCTTAATATATTCCTACAATATGGAAATCAGATCTCTCAGATCTGGCTTCTAAATCAATGACTTTCTCCCGCAGAGAGGTTAGACTAGTTTGCATTTCTTGTCACTTACGCATGTTTGCTAGCTGGCTTTTCTCTGCATCTCTGATTTTAAACTCTGCTTTCTCAACATGCTTCCACATTTTATCTAATTTAGAATTAATTGGTGCCAGCTTGGAATTTACATGCTTAATATGTACAGTTAATGAGTTTCCTGAATTTTTAATTTCTTTTGGTGTATCCTGCATGGCTGGATCCATGGTACCCAGTCATAAAGCACTTTTTCTGCTCTAATAGTTTTATGGATGAGAGCAAAACATGTAGATCCAGAAGAGTATCTCTCTTTGTGAACTACTTTAAAATCCACTGATGAACATGGCTATACAGACATTTGATATTGCTGTAAATTCTGTTACTCTTACTAGCATTACTTTTTATATGTGGAAATATTTTCTGTCTGTTCTACAGTGGTATAAATGTAATAGAARAGATACTATAGATAGACAAAAATAGTATCAACAACAACAGGCTGATTTTTCATATGTTAAGTAGTTTCCTAACTCATACTGACCTCAGTGGGAACTCAGATTTTTTGATTAAATAGAGTGCATATTTATGCACTTCATACTTAGGCTTTTCTTCCTGACTCTTCTGAATAGTCTTTGTAATTCTCGTCATTTTTGTAACTTAGAGAAATGAAACTGTTTTTGTTTTTGTTTTTGTTTTTGTTTTTTTACTTTCCCTCTTCCTTATGATATATGTGATTGTATTGTAGCATGTTTGGCTGGGAAAAAAAAAAGAAAAAAAAAACTTATTTTTGCTCTATAGATGACTGTCTGTAAGTATTTCAGTCACAACACAATTATTTATTTTCAAAATCTATACTGCACTGATAGAAATTGCAATGGTTTCAACTCAATTCTGCTGGAGAATAAGAAGGCAAAATAGAAGAACTGTATTGCTCAGCAAATCTCAGTTCCATGAAGAGGCTTGTTGAACAGCTAGTGAAGCAGAGAGTAGGTTAAATAACTCACTGTCAGGTACCAGCTGTCATAAAAGATTAGGCACAGCCATTGAGCACATAGAACTGTTAATTTGAGTTAGCATTTGTGTTCCTTTCTGGTATAAAATTCAAATGTTTCCACTCAACTAGCACTGAATGGATAGATTTCCCTTTATGAGTGCTCTATAATTATTAGAAGAAGCAGAGTGATATAGACTTGTACTATAGAATCCTTGTACTATAGAAAAAAATAAAAGCTCACAATGATGATTCCTGCTTATTGAAGATTTTAGCTGTTTTATTCATTACTATAATATTTGCTATATAATTGTAACCAAAAAAAAACAGTTTCACATAACAATATTCTGCAATGTACTTTCTATTTCAATGTACTTCTGGGACTGCACACAGACAAAATTTTAGTGTAGATGTTAGTGGGCCATAACTCATAAGACATAAATCCTGCTTTTTGCTAAAGAATTTTTTTTAAAAAAAAAAAAGCTTTTTTGCTTTTTTTAAGGCTTTCTGCTAAAGATTTTTTTTTTTTGTGTATGTACTCAGGCTTTCTTTCAAAATGTATATATTAGCAGCTGAAAGCATTTATTAAAATGAAGTGAGTTAGAGACAAAAAGACTGGCTTGTGTGTACTATTATTTCAACCATCCCAACCAAGGGATTCTCTTGCCTTGTGTTCTTTGGAATCTAATTGATATGTTCATTATTTAATTACCACCAAGTCACCAAATCTACCAAGTCAGCATATGATCTATATTGGTCCTATATATCAGACATCAAATTATACTATGAGGAAACSTTTATACCACTCTGTGGAGCATTACTGATGTAAATATTAGTATTTGGAAATAATCCCTGTAATAAAAATATCTCACAAAACCCAGCCATTATTCCAGGATCCCTTTTTGTGATTTTATGAATTTTTATTGTGGAGGTGTTTTCTTAWGTATTTATTTACATGTTAGAAATAAGTATTTAAATAAATACTAATTCATTCTCTATGATTTCATCCTTAAGAAGAAAACCAGTGAAAGATGTTTTCCCTASACCCTATTTTGTTATTAGTGTGTCTAAAAGGTAATAAAGCTTCTAATCCTTGTAACTTGACAAATTTGGAAGCTTTACTCCCATTTTTACAGAAACTGAGAAAATAAAGTGCAGTATTTCTCTTCTACATTTGCAGACTGAAAGCAATTGTCTTTTGCCCAACTTCTTTGTCAGACTGTTCCTTTCCTCGAATGATCACATTGCCTTCATGAAGGCATGGCAAGACATGACAAGGAATGTTATATTTTAGATTTATGTTGTTAATAAATAGTTTAGCAAAATTACAATGTGRAAAACCTTAAGCTACAACTGAAAAGAGTATAAATATAGGGAACTGAAATCTAGTTTGTTTGTCTAGTCAACAGATGTGTGAGAGGTTTACTGACCTTTTATGTAGATAGGTGGTTTACTAGTAAAAGCTATCTCAGTTAAATTAAATTAKCATCAAAATGTTTTCCTTCAATATGCTAGTTCAGTAATTCTGTAACTTTAATTGGATTTGACTTAACTGAGAGTGCAAATRCTGACATGAATAACTCTATATGAACCTAGTAGTCTACCAAAGGGTAGGTAGAAGAATAAATGCAGAGGAAGTAATAAAATTCTATCAGATAGATACCCTTGAGGCATCACTGTTGTCTTACAAGTAGATATTCTTCAGTAATGGAGCTTCTATGGAGACTGTAAAAAATCTACCAGCATTGTCTGTTATTACTAACCGTGGACCAAATTATGAGGTGCTGAGGAGTTCAGACACGTGAGAAATACAAACAAATTCCATCAGTAAAGGTGTCAGATGATCTTTGTCATGAAAAAAAAAAGGCCAAAATAAAACTTAGGGTTATTTGTAAGGACAGTGCACAAAATGAAACACAGGAAATTCCATGATTATAGAGCCATAGAATCATAGAATCACAGCATCATAGAATCATCATGGTTAGAAAAGACCTTCAAGGTCCTTGAGTCCAAACGTAAACCTTGCAACATCATGCCTGCTAAAGCATGTCCCTAAGTGCCTTATCTACGTGTTTCTTGAGCACTGCCAGAAACAGTGACTCCACCACTTCCCTGGGARGCCTTTTCCAAGGCTTGACTACTCTTTCTATGTAGAAATTCTTCCTAAAGTCTAACTTGAATCAACCCTCGCTTGTCACAACTTGAGGCCATTTCCTCTTATTCTATCAGTAATTATTCCGGACAGGAGATCAACCCATCTCACTAAAGCCTCCTTTCAAGTAGTTGTAGAGAGTAATAAGGTCTTCCCTGAGTCATTTCTTCTCCAGCTGAAATAACCTCAGCTCCCTCAACTGCTCCTCATAGGGTCCGTGCTCCAGTCCCTTCATTAACTTTGTTGCCCTTCTTTGTATGAGGCCATCCATTTGGATGAGGGATGAGGTGTTAGAGAGGATGCTGTAACACCTCAATGTCTTTCTTGTAGTAAGGGGTCCAGAATTGAAAASAATATTTAAGGTGCAGCCTCACCAGCACTGACTACAGGAGAATGATCACTTTGCTGGTCCTACTGTCTACACTGTTCCTGATAGAAACCAGGATACAAGCCGGCATATCCCAGGTGTTCCTCGGCCACCTGGGAGCACTGTCAGCTCATGTTCAGGCAGCTGTCGACCAATACTCCCAGATTCTTTTCTGCCACACAGCACTCCAGCCACTCTGCCCCAAGCCTGTAACGTTGTATGAGGTTGTGACCGTAGTGAAGGACCAAGCACTTGAAGGACCAAGCCTTGTTGAAACTCATGCAGGTGATCTCAGCTCATCAGTCCAGCCTACACTCCTCTTCCCCCCAGCTTGATGTTGTCTCCAAATTTGATGAGAGTGCATTTAAGCCTTGCGTCCAGATCATAGCTCTGCATATAGACCTAGATCAAGATATTAAAGACAATCAGCCCAAACACTAACCCCTGGGGAACACCCCTAGTGACTGGTCACCAGATGGATTTAAGTCCATTCACCACAATTCTCTGTGCCCAGCCATCCAGCCAGTTCCTTACCTAGTGAAGAGTACACCTGTCTAAGCCATGAGCTGACAGCTTCTCCAGGGGAAGGCAGTGGGAGACTGTGTCAAAGGCCTTACTGAAGTCTAAGTAGACCATGTACACAGCCTTTCTGTCGTCTACTAGGCTAGGCACCTGGTCATAGAAGGAGATCAGGTTGGTGAGGCAGGACCTACCCTTAATGAACTTGTGTTGGCCAGGCCTGATCCCCTGGTTGTCGCACACRCGTTGTGTGATCGCCCTCAAGATGATCTGCTCCATAGCTTTCCTTGTTACCGAGGTCAAGCTGACACTCCTGTCGTTCTCATGATCTTCCATCTGAATCCTTCTTGTAGATGGGAGTCACACTGGCCAGTCTCCAGTCATCAGGAACCTTCCCTTGTTGACCAGGATCATTGATAGATGATGGAGAGCAGGATGGCTAGCATTTCTGCCAGCAGCTTCAGAACCCTTGGGTGGATCCCATCTGGCCCCATAGATTTGTGAGTGTCCAAACAGAGTAACAGATCACTGACTCTTTCCTACTGGGCTATGGAGTGGTTTATTTTTCACTCTATAGGTGACTTGCAGTTCTGGGGGCCAAGTATCTTGAGGATAACTGATCTGAAAGATTTAGGTAAAAAAGACATTACAAGAAAGAATATGAAGAAATACTTCTTGCCTGTGAGGGTGACAGAGCACTGAAACAGGTTGCCTCAGAGAGCTTGTAAAGTCTCCTTCTCTGGAGATATTTGATACCTGCCTGGACACAAGCATGTGCAAAGTGCTCAAGTGACTGCCTGTGCAGGGTGGAGTGGATCTCCCTTCCCTTCCAACCTCAACCATTATGTGTTCTGTGRTTTTGGAGTTTGGCTTTAGAGGAACAGTCATTCAAAATAAGTAGATCTAGACTCTTCAAGCATTCTAATAATCTGAGGGTATAATTCCAGCAGATTCAGTATTTATTTGAGCAGTAAATATTGTTGGTAACATTATCTTTCCTAGTTCAGAAGGTAATAAAGAGACATGCAAAGGTACAGACCTGAGTATTGCATTGGCTGCAGTCTTATGTTTCCTTTACAGTTTTTTGGGTTTTGTTTTCTTTGTTTTCTTTTTTTTCTTTCCCAGAGTTCAGATATGACTCTTTAATGCATCCTATATCAAAAATATGGGYCATTTTGGCTGTTTGCTAATAGTAAAACAGACATTTTGTCTGGGCAATATATCTGAAAATGACACTCACCTCAACAAGTAATTCAGGTGAGCAGTACCACTAGTACCACTAATCAGTAAGTGCATTTTAATCAGCTAACAGACTTTTCTTGACCAGTTTCAACACAAAATTTCAACACAATAAACCTCAGTTTTAATAGAAGCTGAATCAGTGAAAAGATAGTCACTACATGAGAATGTCAAACTATTTCATCCCATTTAAAAAATTACTACTTCAGTCCCTCTGAGAGGGGTTTCATGAATTAGGGGATGAGCCTCTAAGTGAGATGCATGTATTCCATGACAACCAAAATCTAGCAGATAATTTTTTTAATTCTTTATTTCTCTTACTTTATCTCTCTTTTTTTTTAAAGTATTTCCTTCTGCTTGAGAGTCCTGAAGAATAAGCTGTCAGACAGAAGTGTATAAGAAACCATTTCTCAGTTCTTCCTTCAAACAGAAAGACTAATAGAATTAGTAAGTGGAATAGAGATGATAACATATTCCGTTATGTGTAATTTATACTTTTAATATGAGCACAGCATACGAAACAGAAGTTTATGAAATTATCTGAGCACATTGCCTCACTGTAAGGGAGGATTACTTTGTTATTTTTCATTAGTCTGATATCTTAGAACTTGCTCTAGTAGTTTAATTATGACATATCTGCTAATAACACTTATGTGGCAGGAAGTATTAATGTGATATTATATATATATTATATATTATATATATATTATAATATATATATTGTGCCAGAAAGCATGTGACAAATAAGCACGTAATTTTTTTTCAGAAATGTGTTTGGTGAACTGCTTTGATGAATTGAATATGTTTTCCTTGGAGGCTGCAGCTGATAATTGTTTATCTTTAACTTTTACTCATGATAGTACTGTTTTAAATTATGGTAATATAAATTAAATCACCCAAGATAAGATAAATATTGGATTCTGAATGAGTTTGGGCTATGCAGAACATGTTTGCTATGTTTTAACTGAATTTCATTTTGTTGTTGTTGTTGTTTTTCACATATAATTAACGCCTTGTATATTATCTTAGCTAACACTAACAGTGTTTGGTCAAATAAGCTCATATGCTCATTAACAGAGCAAAATGAGACAAGTGTTTTGCATTTTGGAACATAGTCTCAAGTTTGTCTCTCTCATTTGTTCAATATAAAATACAGTTTTAATTACTTTGAAAAGAAGGCTTAAGAGCCTTCTTATATGYATTTTAGACATGTATTTGTCCAATCAACTTCAGAGATAAGCAAGAAGGACCAGAAAAAAAATAGAAGGAACACAAGTTTTTGTTCAAAATACCTATGAAAACAATACATAATGACTATTCTGGTTTACAGGAGGAAAAAATACTAAATCATAAAACCCAAGGTTTCTGGAAACTCTAGATACATTGTAAATACAATATAGTCCTAAATACAAAGCTATTTTAATCTTTACAGATACAATAGAATTAATTAGTCATCAAATATTATCAGTATTATTCCTTCCACCTGACTTTTCCAGTTTCTTCTTGTGTCTGTCCTTCCTTGACATTATAAATTTTCTGCATGAGAGTCTATCTTTATTTCTATACACAATATTCACTATCTTAAAATGATAGAATCCACACACTGTATATAAAAATACTGCTACCCTTTAATTTTATTTTTCATGAGATATGATTTCATAGTCAATAACATTTACACAAAATTGTCTCTACCTTTCTTTCTTCCTTATTTTCTCCTTCAGTATAACTAACATAACATGTTTGCTTCCTTGACATGGGGTTAATACATTATCATTGTTACCTGATTTCACAAAGTTCATTGCTACTTTAAAGTAGTCACTTTAAGTGACTCTGTTAAAGGAAGAAAAGAGAAGACAGGCACTGGGAATATGTGTTTATTGTTTATAAAGGAATTTTTTTTTCAATCCCACATTCTCCCATTTAAATAAACATTTGGGTATTCTTCTGAGCCCTGCATACCCAGCCTGTGCTTTGAGAATCAAGTTGGCTCCTTTCCATCTCATTTTTTATCACCAATAATAAGGGTTTTGCAGGTCAAATTAGTCATTTATTTGCACCTGTGCCCCCTAGTGCCATCACTAGGTTTGCATAGCTGTAATTGCCTTGAATACAGTAAACAGTTCAGACGATGGACAAGTTGTAATAGGATTCACAATTGAATCTCTTTTAGTTGACTATAAGGTCAATCGTAAGGAAAAAGAAAAAAAAGAAAAATATAAACAGTAAAAAAGCAGTAAAACTACTTTTATTCTTGGTGTTGATAAATGTGACTTTTCAGGGTCAGCTTTATATGCTGGCTGTTTGGAGTACAAATGCATTTTATTTCACTACTGGGGTGAATAGAAGAGGAAAGGAGTGCATCTATCCTTTTTTTTGAGAAAACAAATTGAATTTGCTACTTGAGTAGTGCTTTGGATTACAAATATAAAAGTGGATGCATATTCAGTTTTTTACACATGTATAAAGTTCAGACTTCTCCTCATCTCTTCTGACCTGTAGTAAAGAGAAATCTCCCAATGGTTCATCAAAGATTTCAGAAAGAATATCTCTGGACTTAAATGCTTAAGAAGGGAGGAAACTTAACCTTTAATCAGTGATCAGTGTAGTTCTAAACTATTTAATCCACCACATATAACCTCTTATCGTTATCTCTGACATTTATTTTGGCAGTWTGCTTTACAAGCAGCAACTCTGGCATTAAGGCCTAGGCAAAGTATTTTTAATCTTCTATTTATTAATTTTAATCATAACTGGGTGTAGTCTAAAGTGACAGTGAAGGCAAAATGAAGTAATGAATGTTCTGCCCTCCTTCAGGACAGATTGCCTACAACACAGAAAGGCTAAAGGTCTTAGTCTCTGAGGCAGACCTATCTAGTGTTGGGATCAGGATTTCTCAGTTTTGTTGTCCCAAAATACAATTCTTTCTAATACAGTAAGCTATTAAGTAATCCAGCTGTTATTACTTTGTCAGCTGCAGCAACTAGAAAAGTAGAGTCTGATCCAAGCTTTGTATGTCAAACAGAAGTAATTGAATCATTTAAACAGAAATAGAACACTGATGATAGGATAGAAAAGCAGCCAGGTTATACTAAGTATGTACAGTCTGGTATTTCTATTCTCTATGGGCAAAGAAAAGCAGACATTTTAATCACAGAGTTTTTTTCCAATCAGTTATATATTCCTTAATCGTAACTTTGAGCCTGTCTTCCCTTGATACCAGGTTGTAAAGTGTTGTCCATGAAGCCATCTCTCCAATCATTAAAGAAAGGCTTTTTGTGATATTTTTAATTAGTTTTAACCTTCTTCAAATCTTCAAGCATCTTTAAGGGCACTCATTGATTTTAATTACCATACTGATAGCTTACTGCTTTGCACRTCTTATTAAAATGACCCTCCATTTCTTTTGAATGGATAGTCTCTAGGAATTTTTACCTTTTTTTTTCTTTTTTTTTGAATTTGTTTTGATTTTCTGTGTTAAAGAGTCAAATACTTCACATATTTTTCATATTTCATAAACAGAAAAATTTTGAAGAGAGAGACTGTATAGAATGTGTTATTCTGAGCATTTATTTTGACTTTTTGGGGAAGAGAAAGGTGTCTGCACRTTTGTCATGTTAATATGAAGCTTGTGGATTCATTATGTCCATGAAAAGTGACAGAAATCTGTTTCCAACAGGAGTGTCCAATGTTAATTTTCATTTGCTCAGTTCCTGCCTATTCTCACTAGGGCGTGTATCATCTAGAAACCAAATTTATAGAAAGCACCTTATAAAACAGTCCTCATTAAAATTTTATACACTTTCTGTTCCAGAGAAAGGGAAGTTTCCAGATGACTACAAAAGCTAAAAAATATTTTCCCAGATTTTCAGATGACCACATTTTAGTTCCATAAACTCTCAATAAATACATTTGCAAACCCATCTAAGCTGTAGTTTTATTATTAGTAGTATTCTTGTTGTTATTATTTTACCTAAAGATGTGCAGTACTTAGGCAGCAAAATATCTGGCTTAATATCATAGTGATTTTCTCTCTATCTCTCCTCCTTTCCTCTGTAGCTAAATCATATGAAATTTGTAAAATTTCCATTTTACTATCGATATATTTTGTTGAAAATGTCTTGCCATGCTGTGCATGAGAGGAAAATTTGGAGACATACCCTAAAAATATTGGGGAATACTAAAAATATTTGGGAATAAGATGCATCCTGATGTCTGTACAGCCTCAAGATTATGAACATAGCATAGCCCTTGGTTAAGATGTCTYGAAGCAAACAGAAATATTGCAAGGTCAAGTCCTGCTTTCTGTTCATCAACATACAATTCTGAGTCAGATACAGGGAAAAGTTGACACTGCCTCTGTTCCTTTTTTTTTTTTTTTCCTCCACCAGCGCCACAATGATTCTTCTGCTTGAACAGTGTTTTAGATGTGTTAAGATAGAATGTCTTCCTGCTAAGACCTTATATGTGTCATTTAATAAATGAATGCTTCTACATTAAAACTAAGTTCTTAATGTATAAATAGGGAGTATTTCAAAGCAAATGTTCTACTTTTTTTTTTTTTTTTCAATATTTAAAATATAATCATTTCTAATCACAGGACTGATCAGATTATTGACTTTTGTGCTCAGCCCATCCTAGAGTGGGATCAAATCAAAGCAAGGAAAGTTACTCACGCATTGTTATTTCACTTCTATTTTAATTTAAGATGCCTGTTTGTGTGTATTACAGAATAGAAAGGAGCAGAAATTGCTGTAATAAGTACCAAGGTTTAATGTATGCAAGGTCAACCATCTTAGAAGTCTTTCCTTCAAGGATGTAGCAAGACTTATAAGAGAAAGCTTTGGTCAGTCTATGAGAAACATACTGTTTGCAATTGAAGCAGTTTGTTATGCTAAATTTAAAATAATAACAACAACGATAGTAATTATTAATAGTGCAGCAATATGTGTCTTCATTGTTTAAGAATTTATAATCTGGTAAACTTCATTTGTTCTAACAAGCTGCAGGTATAAGCTCTTTGACTATGCTATTGAATCAGTGATTTCATTTCTTTGAGAACAGTTTGAATTTTAGTTTTAAGTCCCATTGCAAGAACCAATAGCCTTATTTGATTTTGACTTTTTTCTTTGCTAGCAAGTATCTTTTTTTTTTTTTCGATTTTTTTGATACTTGTTTCATGTCCTATTCATAGGGATTTATTAAAGAACAAATACAAAACAAACAAACAAGTTAATAACTTTTCACAGTTAAACTACAGGAACTGAAATTAAGGAGGGAAGTGCAATCGCTACAGAAAAAGAGAAGCAAAGTAATGAATATTGTAATTTTGAAGCTGATAAGTAAGCAGAACTTCCAAGTACTACTTAAAACAAAATAAACTGGATGATGCATCAAAAAGCATATCCTTTGTTCTAGCTTTGAATAATCTGCACAGATTGATTACTACAAGATGGCAATGAAGTAACAGTTAAGYCAGATCTCCCTGATGTAGACTTACCTTTGCTCAGTGTACACTTTACATAGCAAAAAAATTAAAAGCATAGGAATGAGGGAGAAGTACAAAGCTGTTCAATTGGTTCAATTCACAGCAGTTCCAGGTAAAGGGAATTTTGGCCTTAACTGAAACCTGATGTTCAAGAACATCAGTACGGCATGGTTTAAGTCTTCTTTCAGTGTACTGAGTTCTCATTTCCTACAGCCAAATATCTGGTTAATCTTCTATAAAAATATGACATCGTAAACAAATATTTTTCCTCCTCTTGCAACCTTTATTTCCATGATCCCTTTGTACTCCCAGATTGAGGACTAGCATTTTCTATCATCTGAACTAAGGGAGCAGGAATTAAGTCTGTGCCACATTCTCTTAAGTTAAAAAGTGACTTCTGAAATGTCACACCTTAATTGCAATAAAATAAACAAAACCTTTGAAATCTGTTTTGGGAATGTGGACTCATATTTAAAAGCGCATCTCATTATGTAGATAGGAGTTTCATTAAAACATAAAGCTGCGAATAAAAGCAAATTGATGACTCTGCACTGTTTGTCATCAAAAGCAAACAAACAAAAAAAGCAGGATAATTGAACCCAGAGGTTATTATGATTACAGAACTAAGCATATACAGTATGTATTCTAAACTACAGTGATGAAGATTATTCAACAGATGTCTGGCTCTCAATCCGCCAAGCACTTGAGCTACTTTTCTAAGCTATTTCCCTTAGTGAAAAGTAGATTAAGGATTCTAACTTCTCTCACAGTAATGACTCTACAGAGTGAAGTTATGACAGTAAATATTATTTTAGAACTAATTTTCTAAGCACTATTTCCACGATATCAGTGTCTGTGTCTGTCTATCATGTGTTAATCTGATGTAAAATGTATATGAGAATCCAAAGCTTCAACATTTGGTAAGGCCACAATGTTTTATGCTTTCTGATCTTCCTAACTGATGATGGAATTACCATTCTTATGAGTGAGTGCTTCTAGATATATGCCAACTGCATCAAGCATAAATGAAGTTCAAATCTTGTGCATTTTAGATTAAAAGGACTCATAAATAAGTCATCTACACTAGTATCTCTGCACTTCCCTAACAGAAGAACTCAGGGATACTGATCTAATTGGTCATAGCCTTGCTTGATGATTTTCTACTTTCTAGCAGATTTTAGTGGTTCCCTGTTTTAGCGGTTCCACCCTGTTTTAGTGGCTCAAGTGGTTCAAGGCCAGACAGACCAAAAAGTGTTCAGTCTTACTTCATGTATTTCTCAGTCAATTAAGGTTCACAAAAGGAACTCTTACTTAGTGGAAAGCATTTTGAAACCGGAGGCAGCACTCTGCGCCCCAGACAAAGAGAAAGAACACCAACATTCTACAGGTTGCCTGATGATCCTGTAGTGATTGAGGAAAAAAAAATAGGTGAGGAACACCTACATAAACGTAGCTGACAAGTGATATTCAACATGGAAAACACATAAGCCAAAAAGTCCTCACAGTCATAGAAGTTTCTTAAGGGGGTTTGAAGCACTAAAAAATAAATTAGCATTTGGGGATGTGGTGAATGGTCTTATACCGTTGAAGCTTTTTTTTTTTTGTTTTCCCATAAGTCTGAAATATTTTGTTTCCTGTGTTGACTCCAGTGTAAATTTCAGCTCAAAAGAAATGTTAGCAAAGACTTACAACCATCCCATCCCACTGCAATGTGTACTTATTATAAAATACTTCTGCTTATTTTCTGCTTATTTCTCAAAAAGGCAAGCAGACTAGTTATGAATGTCCTCCCAGGTGAATAAAAATGGGGATGAATAAAGGGATGGTGAGAAGACCTGGAAAATGTATCATTTAGTTGTGAAAACTATGATGCAGACTAGGGGATGTTGAAAACTGAAATCTCAGAAATAGATACTGAAGTATTATTACATTTAACTAGTCCATTGTCATCTGCTAGTCTAGAGTTTTCATTCAGACTGTATGTTGTCATTAGAGAAATATGAGATATTTAAGTAGCTTTAACACTTTCCTTTTTTCTATCTCTCTTTTTTCTCTTTATTTTTTTCTGAGTTTGTCTGAATTTACTGTATCTAAAATAATGGGGCTTAGTCAATAAAGATCTAAATGGTAGCTAATAACTAATTATTTAAAAATAAATTACTCTCAAATTTAGCATATGTTCAGAATCAAATCTTCCTTTTCTTCATAATATAAAAGATTTTTATCATAAAAAACAATGATTAAATAATTAGTGTTGAACAGAAAAATATTTGCAATAACCTCTATGGATACTACTTGTCTTTTTATGGCATGCTGTAATTTTTCTTATTACTTATTTAGAATAGTTAGTAAGTACAATAATCATAATTATCATGAGGCAATTAGGACAGTCTTATGAAAACAAACGTGTTTATGCCCTACAAACTCTTTTACAATTCCAAACTTTTCCCAAGGTATTGGTTGCTTTAAAGTGAAATTTATCCAATTATGATTAGAACTATGTTGAATCTACCATGATCATAAATAGGACRGTTCACAGATTATTAAGACATCTTCAATGTTTTATTCCCTCAGTCCCTGTTCTCTCTATGTTCTGCTGCTCAGTAATATATTGAGATCTAAAATAAAATCAAATTGAAAGCAGTACTGAAGTAAACCCTACCATAAAAATAAAGTAAATATTACAGTGAAATCTATGATCTTAAGCAACTCACCAAGCAAACAAAAGCTGATCTTTTTCCTTAAAAGAAGCAAACTTTTAATAAAGAGACTTGAGAACTGTTGCTTCTACATAAAAGGACATACAATGGAGTTTAAAGCATATTTGTTGAAAAAAATTATATTTGAGCAGGACTATACAGACTGAAATTAAACTAAAACATTTAAAATATCACTTATGACTAGAAATAGTGATCTAAGATAAAAATAAAAATGTATTTCAATTAAACAAATATGAGATGTTCTGATATTCTTGAACTGTTTAGGTGCATGAAAGGATGATTGTTTTCTACCCATTTTTATCTGTTCATCCAGGATCTATTTTTTACAAGAGTTCCTGATGCAGTGTCAAGAATTTAGAAATTTGCTTTAATGAACATTTAAAAAAGAAAGAACAACATATTAAAATACTATATTTGTTTTGTTTATGCTTCTTTATTTAAGGAGTCATTTGACTGATTACATCATCAAAATATTCAGCTTTCTACCAAAAGGCAGCATTATCTATAGCAGGGCAATGTTAGTATGTTTTTAAGCAGTGCATAACATGGAAAATGTTTTTTTTTTTTTTTTTTTTTATGATACAGCCAATTAAATTTACACTTTGGGGAATTTCATGGCTTTGTTTACAAAGTATTGAACAGAACTACAGCATGGGCATCTTTTGTCCATCGATCAAGTCCTGACTTTACAAACTATATTATTTTAAAGTAATAGTGATTCCTCAAGTTGTGAGTAATGTGAAGAAATAAAAATAAGAAAAGAATTAAAAGTTAACTAAATGATAAGATATGACGCTTTTGTTACAATTTTCTTATTTAAAAACTGCAGGTAGGAATAGCAAGCAAGACTATAATTTTATATGCCAATTCTTGGAAGTATTCTCTTTAAGTGTCCGGTTTCAGGGTACTGACAAGCATATTTCTTGTCTTTGGAGGCCTCCTTAACTTATTCCACATTCCTCTGAATTATAAGGCAGAGGATGTTTTTTAGTAATAAAATGTAGCTATGAAAGAACAGTTTAGGTCATATCTAAAAAACTTTTATAATATAATCCTGTTTTCACTCAGACATGCTTCCTCAGCTGTTTTTATTGGGAAGAAAATAATCTGTTAATCTACTGTGATTGCTTCCTTTCTCTTTATCCAGAGAGTTATCGAATTCCATTTTTTTTAAAGGGCATCTTTACCCTGCAGACTGCAGCTCAGTACAGAGAAAGCTACACAAGATTTAAAGAAACTAAATCAGTTATTAGGTACAGTCAAGTTCAGTAGCCTGAAGCTCTGACTGGACAAATTTATTTTATCAATAATTTGCCTTATTAAGAGCTCTGTGTGATCTAACTTACCTTATGTGAAGCTCTGTGCTGCAGTAGCTGTATTGTTCTGTGTACCTGGAATTTTTTATTCATCTCTGCAATTTATGATGTTGATACAGAAGTACCATTTCCATATAGATATCAGCTGATCTTTTATTTTCTAAGGAAATTCTTAGATCAGATGATCATCAAGTGAACATGTATAATTCTTCAAAATGCCCCAAGTAGCTAACATGAGTCTGTCTGAAATGAGTGGGGACTCCCACTCATTTCTATCTGCTTGAAGAAAGAGAGATGTCTAAATAAAATTCCAAACTAGTGTGTTTTGTTTTATTTTTGAGTTATGTGCTTCAAAATCTTGGATGAAAAAATCCTTTTGGGATAAGGTTCCTCAAAAGGAGCTTTGATGGCTGCAAGGGTAAGGAGGTGGCTATAGAAGTACACTGGAAAAAAAAAAAAAAAAAAAAAAACTCATTTAATTTTTTTAATTTCTGCATAAAAATACAGAGAAAACTAGATAAAACAAAAGCTAGATTGATGAGAAGCTTGAATTATTCTAGAGAGAGGATCTTAAATTGGATGGAAATGCTTCTTAAAGAAGACACAGAAGGCAATAGTCTGGTCTTCTTTGAATGAGTTGTTTGTGTCCAAATGTGAGGACATAATGTCAGAGACTTTATTAAGAGAAGCTTTGCATCTCTTTAAAATAATTTAATTTTTTTGACAGAAAGTGCCTGCACGTAGTCACAAGCATTTCAATTCAGAAAGGAAGCTGGAAGGGGATATATATATTATCCTAGATCAAACAATCAGAGTACAAATACATTTACTTTTATATATTCACTTTCTTTTTCTTTTCAGAAAATATATCTTAAAGGCAGCAACAAGGAAAACAAAAGAGGCTAATTAAATGTGATTTTTTTTTTATTATGAGAGTTCTACACCCTCTGCATAACACTCTTTTCTCCTGAAGMTATATTTTGACCCTTTATTTTTTTTCTTAATCTTTGTAATTAATTTCAGAGCAGAAATTGGTGATTTAAAATGTAAAAAAGCAGTTCTTCACAAGAATCATTCCCATGGACTCGCATGTCTTTTTGGGCTGACTGCTTTAATTTGACTCAAGTGACTCAGTTTCCGTGCTTTGGCACTCATCTGACATAGCATTTAGAAGTCCAAGTAAGTATTCCCTTGACTGAGAGATCATTACATACAATAGCTTTTTTATATGTAGTATCAGATATTCTTTGCTTAAATCAAGAGATTCCAGCTGGCACCTGAACTACAGCTGTGTGAGAAATGTCTGTATATAGGAACAACTAATGGCAATTATTGCTGTCTAAAAAAAACATTTTCAGCTGTTACCAAGCATTGTGGTACTGCTCCATCTGTATATGTAGAGAAAGAGAAAAGAGTTGGCAGAAGATCAGGTATATTTATAATAAGAATAAATAAGTATCTAAGAGTACCTAAGCATGCAAAGTATTCCTGGCTTGGAGCTAGGAAGCCAATAAGGAAAAAATAGAATTCTTAGAAAATATACTTGACACCAAATTAATGTTGTCAAACACCTAAAGTGGATTTTTATATAGTGAACACTAAATACAGAACAAAAACAATGCATCGAATAAATCTAATATTGTTCAAATTCAAAGCAGTACACTTACGTATAACTCATCGTAAAGGCACTAACCTTGAGAGTTACTTAAATGTAGCAGACTTCACAAAACCAGAATAAAATATATGCAGAATTGTGCCCTTATTTATTTTTCTCACTCTTCCACCATTCAATTGGACACCCAAAAAGCATATGATAACTGATGATGTGATTTTTTTGATTTCTACATTGTGATTTCTATTTATGTTAAGTAACAGAGCTTGTAGTCGTTCATTATGGAACAGGAAATCAGAAGTAGTTTTATCTTAGGCTTTTCTATTTGCTTAGAATGTATTTCTGTTTGGGGTGATTTTTCTTTTCTTGTTTTATTAACATATGGAGTTTTCTAAAAACTGTGCTGTTTGCTGAATAAGACATTGCTGAATATTTACTCAGTATATATGGAAGGAGAAATATTAGCATGTGTTAAGAAATTTGATGGGAAAATATTTCAACTAGATTTCATATTTTCATATGTTTATGCACCTCAAAAGTAATTACAATATTGTGATCTGGTATATTTTAAATAAAAAGGAATTAAAAAGATAATGTTTACTGCCATCCTTATTCCTTTTTTCATTGATTTCATATTATGCCTTTAAGTTTGATTTTTAAGAAATTGTAAGTTCGGAACTAAGATTTGCAAAAGAACACAATTGGCAATGACCTTCTCATAAGAACTTCTCTTGTGTTTACCTAACTGTAAATCTATATGAACTATTTTATAGAAGAATMTAAATGTCTCATGCTTAAAAGATACATTGCAGCCTGTATTCTGATGGTCAGAACAATTCAAGCATTTTTAGGCATAACTACTAAAAGAAAGCACCAAATTCCCTGCAAACATAGTTGGAGATAGTGATAATGCTTCATCTGAAGTCTTTTTTTCTTTACCTTCACCTATTTTTATTCAACTAATACTTGGAGAACTTGCCTATTTTTTATCTGTTTCTTTAAAGCTCTTTGTCTTTTCATGGAATATATATAAAGCCATAGAGCAGACATAAAACAATACTTGAAGTTACTGATCAGGGCATTTATTAGAAAGAATAGAGATAATAATTCATGTTCTTATCCCGGTTAGCTTGGTGCTACTCAATAGCACAATGTTCTTATTCACTAGATATACTGAAACCAGATAGGTCCTTCACATCTAGCTACAGSACAGAGTTATTATTTTAATTTCCTTTCTGTGCTATGTAAGGAAATCTTAATCACAATAAATGGTTAGAAATATTCACAGGCACAGCCTCCTGAAGTAGTTTATTTAATAGTTCCTTGTCCAAGAACATGTAAGCAGCATACCGTACATATACATATCTTCTTCATAACTCTGCCAGCTAAATTTGTTACCTGGCAGTGGCCTCCCTTGCACCAACAGGTGTCATGTCACTACACAATGCAAATTTCTTGACATGTTTTCCTCAGATCAAACTGAGAGAAATTTTGATCTATCAATCTAACTTCGTATGCAGAAAGTATGAAATGCCATTTGGATGTTTATTTGATTTGTATATCTTATCCTGTAGAGAGCAATGAACATTTTCCACTTTTCTAATAGAACAGTAACTGTCTAATGAGTTAATTGGATTAGTGAAATGACAGGAATCATTCTACATTTATAAAGCCAAAGAAAACCTATCAGTATATTTGGGGTTATAGTTGAAAAATGGGATGAGATGGGAAAAAGGAGTGAAATAATGTATATCATTTTGATATAAACCCTTGATATAAAGCTCATCCCTTTATTTTCTCAAGTTTTCTGTTCACATATATCTTAACCTTTACCCAAAATATTTAATGATCAACAAACAAACTAAAGAATAACACCTTACTTTAAAAATATATTTCTGAATCACTCTTTCGTCTTTCAGCATTTTAACATCTTGTTAGTGACCTGCTTAAATTAAGCACAAGTGCCCCCTTCTAACTCAGTAGAAGTTCATTTTCACACTTTTCATAGACTAACAAAAATAAATAAATAAATAGGCTTCCCAATTACTCTTTTATTTGAATATTTAATTTACATTTTTGATTATATTTCTGATAGTACCTCTCCAGGTACAAAAAAATCGAGTTAATATAGGTATAAAAATTAGAATTAATTTCCAAATGCATCTTTCAATTTTTAAAATTCCTTGAAACAGTTCCTCACTTGAAGGAAGTCATCGTAACCCTTGGGACACTTCTTTGAAAATGAAGCTTCTCCAAAACAAGCTAAAATGTTCCTTTGACTGTGATTGATAATGTAATACTAAGCAATAATTTGTGTCACTCTGACTGATTTGAATGCTTAAATTATTTTCCATAAAGATTCAAAATAATCTACAAAGCTGCCATTGATAATCTATTTGACAAATGACATCTTCATTTAATGTCTCAAATTAGAAGAATTGACACGTATTTAATATTCAGCAAAAGTACATTAATAGTATTTGCTACAGAATTTTTAGGTCTTTTACATTTATCTTCGGGGAAAAAACAATGAGGTATGTAAGTGTTGTTAATTTAAACCATGTACATCATTGTATTTGTTATCAATCCTGCATTTATACAAGTTACCAGACAATAATAAAGACAAATAACCTTCTGACAGCACTGCAGATGCCATACTAAATGACTGAGTCAGGCTAAAATTTGTCATACCATACCATCTAATATTTAACAATGAAAGCAACTCAAGGACAGTTACATTCTGCACAGGTTCTTCATCATTTCAATAGCTTAAAGATACAAGGCTATTTTTTAATTGTTTATGTGATATATCACTTGATCGTCTCCTTCGCTCTGTACCAAGAACACAGTAAATTAGTAATAAAATCAGGCACAGCTGCAAAGTAGCTACTACAGGATAAGACTGATTTATATCTAAGGTGATGACGCCTGGACTCCAGATAGCTAAGCAGGGAATATAAATTTTCTGCAATATCTCAAATCAAGATGGGAAGTGTGGTATTCCAAACTTCTGTATTGATACAATAGATTTTGATATATGTTGCTGTTGTAGGCATACACTTGTGTGAGTTAACYGTGAAACTATAAGAGGAGGTAGAAGTTGAATGACTTACCAGGATATATTCTTTAGCTCTGTCACACGTTTATATGGAGCAGCAGGTACTGAGTTTCTGCACAAAAGTAATAATGAAAAGTAATGCAGACAGAAATAGCTTGCCTCTAGCAAGTCTAATAGCAAGGTCAGATTGCATCAATTAAATGAGAATGCCTCCAAGATAAAGTTCATGACACACATTATAAGCTTTTTGCCTTCTTCCAAGCTAATATCTAGTTTTACAAGCCTAAGGCAGCTTAGCTGTAACTTCCTAGAGCTGAAACATGAGAAAAGGCTTCTGAAATCATAAATACGGTTATTAGACCCTGTGCATTTTGAAAAATCTGCAAACAATAAAACATTTAAAGTGATATTCAGAAAGACCATAAAATTGGAGTCAATGTTTCTTTAAATTGCAGAACAATTTTGCAAAAATTTTTTCCTTTTTATGTTGTCATAGATTCTGAATGATGTTTAGAAATAATATGCAATAATAAAAAATGTGAAAAACCTACTCAATTTTAATGCATCCTACTTCTAGAACTAGAGGTAACTGAACATTTACCACATTAAACTCTAATATTCAATTTGAAGAAAAGTCAGCTTCAGCTGATCCTGCAGGCAGTCTTCAATGAAGTATGGTGCAAAGGAAATTTAATTGTTATTTTTTTCTCTATTTAAGCCACCAACTGATGGCTGATGCCCAGCTATGAGTGTAAGAAAGAGCAGCAGGAGAGTATCAAACTATTGCACAGCTAGATGAAACCAAAATCACATGAATTTGCAGAGATATATGAGTGATACCGTGGCCTATCACTCAGAATAAGTCTTATGGTACTTCTAGAAGAGTTAGGCAAGGCAGATGAAGGTGAAAATATGAAACAGTTTGAGTTTACTATAAATAAAAAAAGAAAGGTCTAAGAACATTATAATTTCTCTCATATAGAAAATTATTTAAAATGTTTACTTTGGTCACTTACATTTCTTATTTCATGAATTTCTTCATGAATTTCTTCATGAAATAATGATAAGTAGTAATAAAAATAACAATARTAAATGAATTTACAGCTGAGTAAATTAGTTTTCCAAAAAAAAAAAGCAAATTTTATGAAAATATTAGCACCGTTTCAGGAATGAATTTCAAGATATCAGAAAGAATATAGCAATTTACTGAAAGGATTAATAATAATCTTGAGCTTGTGGGTCAGCCAAAATACCATGTCATAACAAAGARAATCCCCACAGTCATGCTATGTAGAAAGAAATATCCCCCATTTGTCTTCTCCATGTGAATATTTCAGAATGGAATGTGGTTGAGATAAATATGAACTCTTGAGGGAAAAGTTTTTAACAGAGAGAGATAAAATGCGTCAGGAGTCAATTAGGAGTTACATAGGTAATACAAAGTAAGTGAAACAATTCTGTCATCATGAAAGGACGTGTTTCTGCAGACCTGCATATAAGAATTACTTACAGTATATGCAAAATCAAAAATATGGAAAAAAATATCAGAGAGATTCCTCTTTCTTTTCAGGTATTTTGTCTGCAATGATGCACCTAAGGATAAAGTAGCACAACTTATACAACAGATAAAACCCTTTCCTTTAACCACATTCAATAAGAATGCTTTTTTTTTTTTTTTTTTTTTTTTTTTTATGACTTAAGTGAGTCATTTAATTAGAGAACTCTCAGTATAACAGTTTTTCAAAGTGCTAAGGAACATTTCAAATTACATGTTTGCATGTAATTTGCAAAAATGCATCAGTTTGTTACTGGGATATTAATAATAATAGTAATAATATATCTTGCTAAATATTACTTTGGCTTGATGGGGAAACTCCAGGAAACACATTCTCATGCTTATAGTATGTGTGAGATACAGTTGAGCTCAGTTAATGTTCAACTACACAAATACTGTGTAGACAAATGATAAGCCCTAAATTTGAATTAGAAAAGTCACTGAACATAAATAATTGCTCAAGGATACTTACATGATTCATGTATTTTACTTCACACTTTAACCATTTTTTAACTTAATAATTTGCATCAGAAACAAATTTTATATGTTTGCAACCCGAACAAGGATAAAAATGCACACATATATGTACACATACTCGCTGTAATCTGATAATATCTATAAGGACAGTATATGTCCTTTCCTTTATGTAGGAATTCATATGACTTACGTATCTGTTTCAYTGTTAGAAATAACACAAACTGGCAAACTACAGTGCTTGCTATCCTGTTAGGAATTTCTGGCCAGTCCTCATTGGAAAATCTGAGTTGTGGCGCTAGTTACTTACAGCACCCAGGTCTTTTTATTGGCAGGTTGCAGCATTAAATCCCTTCTATTTTCATTCCACTTCTTCCATTCTTAATCAGTTTATGTGGAAAAAATGTACAAATAGTCTATAGATATATCATAGATGAACAGTGATGAAGAAAACACAGTTTTARCCCTACCTTCTATCAGAGTGCAAATAAGAATTTGATCCTAGGTTTTTTGATGCTGAGGTAGTATACATATATATATATATTATTTTCTACATATACACACATATCTATGTGTGTTTTTGTGTATTGTAAATATGTGTACAATCCTGGTGAGTGAAATATGGAGGTATTATGTCTTGTATCAGTGAGTATTTATTGCTTACATAAAGTTTACAGCCTGAATAAGAGAAGCCAAAAGAAAACTATCAAAACAGAAAACAAGCAGTCATATTTAATAGCTGTCATCATATTCAAACCAATCAAATAAGAACCGTGATTTGAACATAGATTTTTCATCTTGCTTGAGACTACGAAAACTGCTATTTCAAGAATCCCCCTGTCTCTCTCCTCTGCCTATTTCTTCTTCTTTTTTTTTTTTTCTCTATGTTAAAAGCCTTGAAAGAAAAATAATTGAATAATTGAACTGAATAATGGAAATGTCAAAAAGCTTTATAGGACATCATGATAATTCCCCCATACATTTCTATTTTTTTTCTGTTATAAAAATGAGAGGAACTGAGGAAATGAAGGACATTTCTACTTTTCAAAATAGCTTACAAAAATATATTAATAGTCATTTATACAAGAAATTAACTTTCTCTAGCACAATGGAAATATTATGTAAAAAGAGACATAGTTTTGCCAAAACTCAATCATAAATATTTAATCATTTGTTATTTATTTTTTTTTATTTRTGCAATATGACTACACTGTGGGTCATGTTATAAAATAAAATAAATAGTCCTATGTAACTTAGATATTGTTGTGTTACATAATTGCAATGACATATTTGTAATTTTGAACCAAAAATTGCCTAAAATTCTGACAGGTAAAAGAAAATTCAGGGTACCCAGAATGTTCAGAACGGAAGAGAAAAGAATAATAAATTACTAGTCATAAGAAATAAAGACAATCAAGGAACATTTTTCTTCAAATTCTTGAGTCATTTTTATTTTATTGGTTATATTACTGAATCGTCAGTAACTTTTTGTCTATATACCGCATTTTAGGAAATAATTAATTTAAAACAGAATATATTTCAAGCTTTTATCATTTTCCGTATTGTCCCTGATGCGTAGCAGTCAAACACTGATTCTCTAAAAGCCTATGCACTACTCAAAAAGAAATCTGGATGGAGGTGTCTAATTTAAATAGAAATTAAAATTCTTTTAGAGAGACTCAGAAAACCAAAGATTTTTGGAGGGAGAAAAATAAAAAAAGTTCTCAGAACTGACAGGAGTAAACTTCTGAATTATTGACCAAATTGCTGTAGAATCATTATAAAAATGAAGTTGATAGAAGTGGAATGAAGAAATATTGAGTTTCCTCCTTCCAGAGCAATCTTGTATTTCTTTAAGTAACTATTTTTAAAAGAGATATTTTTCTGGTGCCTTTCATTTGCCTGATTTAAAATCTTAATCCTTAAGTATGCTTATCTTGCCTGACATATCAGGCAAGAGCTGATCCTAAGAAATTAATATAACCATTTTACAGATGTTCCTTTTAATCTAATATAGAAGAAAATTTCTCCCAGATGCTATATGTGGAAATGTGTTATTATTGTGAAGAATAAACTTTAAAAATATTAAATTTCTGTACAGATTCTTACTCTCATTTGATTCCAAAACTTTATTCATTGTTTTATTACAAGCACATTTGAATTTTATTCAAATATCTCTGTTACAAATTCAACCCTAATTTTATCTCAAACAAGTCCTTATTATTTTAACTCACAATTTAATGATTTTTCCAAGGGCTGCTCTTCATTCTGATTCCGTTTTGTTTTTTCCTCTTGTGCACATTTCATACTGGAGGATAAGTCCTGTGCAGCCCCAGTGATTTATTGACTTTGAGATGCCCGAGGTAACTTATCACTTGTGGCTTAGTGACCCTGAAGTAATCCAAGATAGCAAGTACATGCCCAATAATAGATGGCATCGGTTAATGTCTTTTCTGCTGTGCATTTACTAAGGAGTCTATTTATATTTTTGTCCTTTGAATGGATATCTCAACATTTTAGTTGAGCCTAAAATATCTCTTTTTCATTTGTTGAGTAACATAGATGTGTATAATTTGTTATTTTTTTATGCATGTATCTCTATTAGTCTACTGACCATATGTGTCAGCACAGTATCAATGATTTTATTGACATGAGATTGGGAATGGGAAAACTCATGACCATGCTGACATGACCTAGGAAACCCTAGTTCCTGTGGCACATTAAAGAAAATTTTTGCTTAGCATGAAGGTGATAGATACTGAATCTCCTATACAAAACTTTGTTATCCATCCCTGGACTTAATTTTTTTAAGAATTTTATTCTATGTGTAGAAAATTATCAATGGAAAATGAGAGAACACATCTCTTGCAAATTATTTAAAATAAATAAGATCAAGATGAAAACTGCTAAAGTTATTAAAGTTATTGCTTACTAGTGATTGAAGAATTCCACAAGAAATGTCAGTAAAACATGAATACTCTCATACATACAGGATAAATTTTAAAATATCTATTTTGAAAACTTGATATTTGCCTTGAATTAGGATGTTTATATACACGCATAATCTGTGTGGATGTGTATTTTTATGTGTGTATATATATATGTATATGTATATGTACTAATTGTATATAGTGTGCATATATATATCTTCCTGATTTATAAAACGTGTCTGTATATATACATATATATATATGTATGTATGTGTGTGTAAAAATATGTTTTAATAATATGAATGCAGAGGTCTTTTTAATATTTATTATTTAGATATTTATAGTTAGACTTATAAGTATATAGCTATTTATCTAAGATCAGTCTGTTTATGAGGCTTTAAGCATTCAGTTTTGAAATGTCTGTAAATATCATGCAAACTCTTGTAGAAAGTGAGCAGAGAGAACAACAAAGATATTTGTGGATTTTGTTTTTCCTTTCTCACCTTCTGTTTATTGAAACTAATTTCTGAATAGGAGAAGCATTCTTTTTAGTAGAATTTAATTGTTTTTAACTGCCATAATTTTGGAGCACATAATTATCTTAAAACTTTACTGATTGTAATGGCAGTGTAAATACCTAAAGCTCAGTTCAGTTGCTAAAGCTGACGTCTCCAACACCATCTGAAGTGACTTAAGGTTTCTGAAACATCAGCTTGGGGTTGACAAGTGTGATTAATTACTGGTAGAAAATCTGTGCCCTTGTGGAACAGCAGCAGGAACTAAGCAGAATGCCCTTGAGTATCTCAGATAACACTAGCTACCAATATGTGCGGATAAGAATTAAGCTCCGCATGTAGGAAAGTAGGTCCAACTTTAGATAAGTACATTTAAGGAGCTATATTTTAAAGCTGAAACAGGTTATAGCAGTTTTACTTTGCTGCACTGTTGTCTATTAGCATTTGAGATTTCATAGGCTATTCCTAACCATTTCAAGTTGGAGAAGTTCCCTTTTGAGCTCCAGGTCGTCTCTCCTTCTATGTCACATCTGAATCTGTGACATCTTGGATGATACTATGCAGCTTTTTATAAACAATTGCATCTTGCCCCAGACAAATTATTATTGCCCTTTTCACAAACTATTACTACTTTTTGAACATTTTAGTATTGATCTAAACTGTACATATATCTATTGTTAAAGTATAATGATTTGGTCACTACTGATGTGTCAAAAATGGACATTGCTTTTAATAGAGCAAAATGAAACCCAGGATCTATGTTTGAGAATATAATTTCATCACTATAATAAGATAAAGTTGGATGAACTATTTTGCTTGTGGGGACTCTAATTAAAATCAATGAAAGAAGTCATGTGCAAGTACCAGTGCGCAATAACAGGATCAGTGTTAGATCTAACATCTTTGTGCTTACTTTTCCGCAGCTGAGTTCTCCTATTGATGGTAATTGGATGTTGGTTCTTTGAAGAGCAGAGGTATAAATTACCAAATGTGTTGCAGGCTGAGAGAACAGAAGAAAGCTTCTCAATGTGAATAGAAATTAAGAGATTATCTTCACAAAACCTTAGAGAAAAAAAAAAAGACAAAAAGGCCCACAAGGAAGCTCTGAGCTTGCTAATAGCCACAATACAGAATACACCAGAAAAAAAATATACATGAAATACAGTATTTCTATTCAAAATTTTAATGCCTTTGAATGATATAAATTAGCAATTTTCTTCCCAAGAAATTTCAATACTATTATTTTAATAGTAAATTGAGACCCCTAAAATTCCCAGAAGTTATAATGTAGATTGGTCTCATAACAGCTCTCTTGAACTTTACTGACTCAGCTGAGATTTTGCTCTTTTCCATAATCCAGATGTCACTTATCAAGAAATACATTCTCTCAGAGGCACAATATTGCCTGAGAATGCCAGCATATATTGAATGAGAAGGCTGAAATTTTAAGAAGAGATCTTATGTATTAGAAAATTATGGGAAATCTTTACCAAATGTCATAGACTGATCCCTTTTTCTTTCAAAAGGCTCCCTGATGTAAAAAGGAATGTGTAGATAAACACRAGGGTATTCTTCAAGCATCATTTAATTCGCAATTCGTTTTCTCCACATTTTATAATATCACGAAGCTTCTTATTGATTTAGGTTCTACTGTTTCAATCGCTGAGAACACTTAGATTCAAAGATACATTACATGAAGATAGAAAGGCTATATCTTGAAGTCTGAATTCTTCCTAAAAGATTTGAGATACCAACACTAAACAGTGATAAAATTGGTTTGATCTATTGTATTGACAAAAAGCATTTGTTTGCCCCTTTTTTCTCAACATTTCTGAAAAGTTTGCAGACAGCTCACCATCTTTCAAACACATTTCCTACTTAAAACCATCCAATGACATCTTTTTCCTTAACACAATGAATATTGTTCTAGCAAAATGCATAACATCATTTYTGTTAGCTACTACATAACTTAATATTTATAATCACTACAAACGACTGACAACAAGAATGATTTTTTTTTTTTTTTTTAGGTATTTCTGGAGAATAGGTAGCCGTCTAGCCCTGTAACACTGTATTTTCATTGTTAGTAACAGGCCACAGACCTTGTACCAAGTTTTCAAGGCCTAAGGACTACAGCTTGTCAGTCTTCCTTAGTCTGAAATTTTCTCAACCAGCATGCAGTTTAGTTTTACTCACTTTAGCACTTTTGGTAATTGACCAGATGGTAGTGGTGAATTTGCTTTACTGTTCTTTATCACTGCATGATATCAGTTACGGTTTTATGACTTGAAGACAATGATGTTTTTTGATTTGAAGACAATGGTGTAGAGTAGAAACAGCATAGGCCTTGAGAAGCGGAGACACGGGTTGCAGCGTAGAGGAGTGCAGATGTGGGATGTGAGAGATGGGGCATAGGTTGGCACCAATGACCCCACTCTCTCATAATCAAAAAAGTACAGACTTGGAGCTGGGCAAAACTGGTTTTAGGGATATCAAAGGGAGAAACAAGGCCCTAACATACCTAAAGTCATTGTATATGGTGAGTGTATCTGAGTGTATCTCAGTGTACATCTGAGAAACAGAATCTTTAATGTAGCCTGGAGCTACAGAGCTGGGAAGAAACAACAGGCTGTAAAAGTGTCTTAGGAAATATATAAAATGATCCTAAAAGGATCTTAGAGCAAAGAATTCATCAACATGAATACTGTTTTCCTTCTGGAAGCTGACTGCTCGCTGTAGCAACTCATACTCTACCACTGGAATGAAACCACCAACTTTGAAACACAGAGGAGAATTGGAAGGGTCAAAATAATTCAGGAAAAGGGCATTAAAAAAAAAAAAAAAAAAGTGTGTGTATAACAATTTTAATTTTATTATCACTATTACTGTTTTTTCATTGAAATATTCTTTCTTTTCCTACAATAATTCAGTCTGGACTAATAATGATTTTGTATTATCATATTAAGATTTCAGTTATACTTTTTTCCAAACACCGATTATGTTGGCTATATATGTGAGTTATTTTTCCTCTTTTGTCATAAACCAGAGGAAATTGTTAAGTGTAATAAACAGACTATAAATGCTACAACTTCCATAGGCTTGGTGACATGTTGCAAATGAGATCTGAGTAAACATAGGCAGGGCAGTAAGTAGCCTTGCCACCCTGGACTTCAGGAGGGCCAACTTTAGACTCTTCAGAGACCTGCTGGGAAAGATCCCATGGGCTAGGGCTCTAGAAGGAAGAGGGGCCCAGGAGAGCTGGTTAGTTTTCAAGCGGCATTTCCTCCATGCCCAGCAACAGTGCATCCCTATGCGTAAGAAGTCAGGTAGAGGGGGCAGGAGACCTGC
>NW_020454561.1:1622675-1632465 GCF_003342845.1 Nothoprocta perdicaria
ATATGCATATGCATCCTCAAATGCATGGAATTACCATACTATTAGAGGAAAAAAAAAAAAAAAAGAGAAAAAGAAAATAAAACAATATTTTTCTCTGGAAGGAAAATCGGATATGTGGATAGTCATAATAAAATGAGGGAAAAATAGATTAGTGATTGATTTTAAATATGGATTTATTACTAAAAGCACCTGGAAATATTTATGTCCTTTCTATTATCTCTGCTTTTGTATTTCATTGTTTTCAAACAGATAGCTTCTTGAGGAGTGCCATAATTTTCCTAACAAACTTGAGTTTTCCTTGCAAACTATAGTTTTCCTTGCAAAATATAAATACCTTTATAAATACATTTAATTATTAATAATTTTTTTCACATTCCTTTTATTTTAAAAATGCTCAATTTTATGTCATCAAGAAAAGAGAAGACCCAACAAACTTATCCCTAAGGAAATTGCTAATATTTATGAGTAAATTCAGTCTTTAGAATTTAATCTAGTTATTCAAAATGTCACTATGTCAATCCAGTAATAAGTGAATGTGAATTAATTAATTTAAAATATGCTTATTATACTAGATTAGATTTTATGCTAATTAAATTATATATTTTAGATTCTTGTCAACTTAGTGCTGTGTTTATTATAAACACACTGAACTAATTTCCTGACCCACATGAAATTGTTCAGCAATGTTAAAAGTGGTCAAAAAAGCATTCACAGACATGTTTGCCATGCTAACCAGTTACCAAAAGATGAAATGTATTTTACTTTAAAAGTAGACAATGAATGACTCTTTTGAAACCTATGTTTTATCCTTAACTGTGTTTCAGTAGAATGATATAAAACTATTAGCATTAAAGACTAAATAGTGAAAAAATCCCATCTATTTTTATATTTGTCTTAATCTGACTCTTTTGCTCTTTGTTGGAAGCATAAAACCTCCTAAGTTCTTTTTTTTTTTCCTGTTACTTAATGGTATGTGCTATATATATTGCTGTTCATACCCACCTAATCAAATTACTTATACAGCCAACCAAAATGCTGATATCATATACATTAAACATTCATTGTTCAAATTTGAGGTTTTATTGGTTAAATCAGACTAAATCATAAAGTTAATCTGTATAAAATACATATTTGCTGTTCACTATACAGTATTTGTCAAAAACTAGCATTTCAGTCCCATTACCATTGACTAACTTGGGTATTAAATAAGCATGAATGGAGTTACTCAGCGATCGAGAATATAGTGTATATGGAATCAAGAACTCCAYCAAGACCTTTAGAGACATACTTATTTTCCTTAGTTATAGAGTGGTTGCAGATGTTAATTTTAGTGGCTAGTGATTCAAGTTTGTGCTTGATTTAAATATCTTCTGGAGCCACATTAAAATCTCATTTGAAAGTCATAAGTTGAACTAGGACTTCCAAGAGTTTTAACCTAGTTTAAACATTAATAGTCATCCAGCATCATACTGTATAAACAGACACAGTGTGACTATGTATTGGTGTTTTGATTCAGCTCAGGAGTACATTTACTGAGGTATATTTTACAGTAATTCCTACTAACCATGCTTTCTCTTGCACTGTGGAGTGTTATAAATCTTCCTTCCCAAGTAAAGAAAAAACAAAAATCCCCAAAACCTGCACTTGGAAATTTCTACCTTCTGCTAATGGTCACTAGACTCATGAGACCACTCTTGATCTAGTTAGAAGTAAATCCCCTTATACAGCATGCATAGCGTGTCCTCAGCACTAGCTTTTTCTCTTGAGGGATCCTAATTTCGTTGAATTATTTGCTGATGTAGACACAAGCACACTAGTATAGTTTGTAATTGTTCCAAGGTTAGATAAATTGCATTTCCACAAATTATCGTGTTTCTATTACTAGSACAGTTGCTGAAAAAGGTAAAAGAAATATATTTGCTTTTTCTGTGATTCCCATTTGGCCTCCCAGATAATGGATTTGAGCAATGTCAGGACTTTATACCCTTGTTAATATTCACTCCTACCCCAAGCCCGTTAAAGGGAATAGATATGGTACTTTTCATTGTATTAGGGAAAGGAGCTGAGCTTTGGAGGTGTGGGGACAAGTATTACAGACCGCTAAAGGAAAGGAGTAACAGGGCATGAGGGAGTAAACTTTGAAGCATTTCATCTGCAGTTCAAATCTTGATGGCCAACATCTGGATGTTAGACAACTTCTCCATCTATACTTAAGTAAAGCAGACAGAAAGGTATTATCCACTGTTAAAACCACTTTACAGAAAGAAAAGAAAGTAAATTCAGTGTGGAATGAAACAAATACTTGTCTGCACTGAGAATATATGCTGGTAGCTCCACTCTTGAATTGCCTCCTCTAATCCCTGGGCAAGACTTCTTCCCTAATTTTCCTGTGGTTAATGACACTACGTAGTTTCTTCCATACAGTTTGGCCTGACATTAATGCATAAATTCTGTTTCTATTTCTGTGTTCTTTCTTATAACTTGGCTTTATTCCCTCTTCTCTAGCTATCTTTCTCACGAGGCTTTTTGTACATTACGTGCCAATGTGAAGAAAAGCATCATAATAGGATAATAATGCTAATAGCCTTCAGGCTCTGTATGACAATTAGAACATTTTAAATGTTATTATCGGACTACTTAATTGAAACTTGAGAATAGGCAAATTTAAGAATTGAGAAAGAAACCGAATGCTTTGAACACAGTCAGATAGTGCCAGCTGCATAGCTGCAACTCTGAGGTGGCTAGTATGCAACATCAATAAAACCTCAAAATCCTTTCAGTGTTTACCCTATCACRAGGTGAATGTGAAAACCATTGTGCTTAATTCTTGCTGACAAATACTTTCACACATATTGGCAAACAGTCAGCTGCAGTTGAATAGAACAAAGCAGCTGCTTGCACAGCTCAGCCAAGAGCCAATAACTGTTAGTCTTCTTTCTCCTCTGCAGCACACTAAGGGATTGTGTCAAAAAGTCAGGCACATATTTCAGATGGCCAAGAGGGACATTATTGTATTACCATTCTTTTGTTTGTACATGCTCATGGAAATACATCATAATGTATGCATATATGTACATGCATATGGAAGAACTTACTCCCTAAGCACACAGAGTGATGTGTACACTGAAGAGTCAGGGGAGATCTGAAGGGATCTTGCTCTGAAACYGCTGCACTTTGCATGATGCTGATAAACTTGTGTTGGGGCCACTGACTTGTTTTTTTTTTTTTTTTTCTCTGCTGAAAGCTTATCCTACCTGAATGTTTTCCCTGCCAAGAAATTCTCAGTAGATTTGTTGTGTACAGAATACAATCAAAATGCATCCTTTTTCCTAGGCTCACTATTACTTCTCTGCACAAAATCTAACCATGCACACTCATTGTCAGAGCACGTTTTAGCAGAATAGCAGCAATCATGCTTGAATCCTCTAAAAASAGATGAGAAACGTGAGGCCATTCTGAAACTGCAGGATAGTTGCAGCTGATGCACTGTTTCAGCTATGAGCTGTGGGCTCAACTATAGTTTGCTTGCTGCTTTCTAGATACAAAAGAGTAAAGAGCTCTCTCAGGATACTAAAAGTCAATCATACAAAATTTAGCTTAAACCATGAGAGTTATGGTGATTAAAAAGGCTTCCCTAGCCTTTTTAAAAGGGAATTAAAAAGAAACTAGTAATTGACAGTCTTCCATCTTCAAAGGCAGATGGAAGCTATTCATCATCATAGATTCCTGACTGCCTTTTTTGTAAAGTAACATGAAACTGCTTGTGGTATAAGCCCTTCCTAAGCCCTTTCTCATTAACTAATTAACCAATAATGCTATTTAAGACGTGCCTCCTTGTAACTCTGGTGGAAAATACAGCTTAGTGGATTATAACCAAAAAAATTCCAGTTATATTTTCAGTTCAGACAATGTCATGGTGGTGTTCTGMTTCTAAATGAAGTTGGCTCAACTGTACAGCATGCTGTTTTCATGGAAATTCCTAAAGGATGTAATATCAAACAGCTATAAGAAATTCTAGAGACTTAATCTCATAGTTGTGCTAYTCAAGGGCATTTCCATACAAAGAGATCAAGGTACCAACTTCTAAAAGGCTATTTTTTTCCTTGTCTTATGATGTTAGTGTAAAGAAAAGAGAAACAACTCATATGGCTAGAATCTCTATAAAGAATTCAACAAAAATATGACCACGGACCACATAATTCAGAAGACATTCTTCTTGTGAAGGACTTGGGAACTGATTATGAAAGTTGGACTGAGAAAAGCAAACAAACAAACAAAAAAAAAACACTTCATAATCAGCATCAATATCTCGTAAAAGCAATTATCAATCTGAAAAGCRAGTATCAAAATGGAAGAACAAAATGTAGGAGTTGTGGCATCTCACAAACCATCAATCAATCTTATTCTGCTTCCAAAATCCATCCTGACACTTTATGCTTCTCACCTTATTCTAAAGGCTTTGAGACAGGTTGCACTGATACTTCTAAATTTCAGCAATGCATCTTCATCCAGGTACTATCTTATCTTCCTATAGTAAACTGTGTTCTGTTCAACAGATGATAACGCTTGCACTGGCAGGTAAGTTCAAGGTATTCTGCAGAAACAGAGGCWATGACAAGACACTCTAGGCAAGTCTTGATTTCATTTACAGACACAGACACACACACACACAGATTATTTTGTGAACTGAACTAGAGGAAGAATGAGTCAATATTTTAATATAACTCATTTTCATTTTGTTATTTTTTTTATATATATATGTGTTATAGTCACTGGTCTTAGATTTCAGTACTTTAAAAAGACCATGAAGACTGGAAAAATACAACAAAACAAAGCAAAAAGTTCCTTATAAGCATAATTCCTTTAAATTCAAAAGCTAAAAGAATTAGAAACAAATTTTCCTGAGAAACAGACAACACTGTCTGTTGGATAYATGGATTCATATTAAGGACTGTAATGTTTTTATATTTTCTTATTTCATTGCTTTGACCTTATTTTTTTTTCCACCCCAGAAACCTTGTTGCCCTTTTAATAATAGCTCAGGATCTGATGAGCCATTGCAACCTCTTCTCTTTCATAGAACACGTAGTGCAAGGTAAACAACCATTTAAGTGAAGTCTAGAAAGTTGACAAAAGCCAGTAGTGCCATTTTCTCCTTCATTTCTCTCTTCAAGGTCAGTCAGGAGCTTTGTTCATATGTTTCTCTAACTGAAGAAGGTGACTTGAAATTTCTCATATGCTTCAATGAAATATCTAGGTTAGTTAATTAAAATTCACCTGACTCCTTCTGCAGCAGTACTGAGCACTATAGCTGGCCTAGCAGGCAGTTCTAGGGCAAATATTCACAGCTGATGTGGCACAAGGAAAAAGTCATAACTTTTTGACTTAGAATGTTTCTCTTATATTTGAATTTATAAATTTTATTAACAGATTTCATCGGCCCTAAAACAGGAATAAGAGGGAAGAGAAGCATAAGAAAAATAGTYTTTCTCTCCACCTGCATTTAAGCGGCAGGTTCATAGTTATGAACCACACAGCTTAGATCCATGTAATTTATTATTCTAAAATATTTTTGAATGTTAGTGGCCAAAGTCATGCATTATCTTAGTTTTTTTTGTCTAATGTGAGCACTTGTTTAGCTTGATAAATTTACTTTGTCATGTYGCTTTATTTCACCCACTTGTTATCAAATCCATCAATGTGGGATCTAGCATCTGTCATCACTTTATGTCTAACCTGGAAAAAATAAATAGGAAACATTTCCCAAGCTCCACATAATTCATATGTAGAGCCCCCAGAAATGTTGCATTTGTCCTCGGAGCTCCAGCATGGCCAGCAGGGGTCATTGTGAGACTGCGTTCATCTATCAGGTCCAGCAGAAACAGCATTTGCTGTAAAATATGGCTCGTTTTCAAAAGGCSTTGTTCTACTCCACAAAACACACACAACTCACCCTGTTGTAAAACCCTGGAAGCAACTTTCTTTTCTGGTCCAGCACTAGTTGCTTCATTTCTCTGCTACAGCACAAAAATGCATCACCTAAAAAAAGAATAATAAAACTCCATCCAAAAAACCCTGCAGTGAATTTTTCCTAATTCAGACCAGTAAGTCCATCAAAGTTTTTAAGCTTATTGCCAACAGCCAAGTAAGTTCACCTTTCTTCCTAAGCCTTAAAGGCGTTCATGAATCATAAGCAATAGCCTTCAACACTTTACATAAACTCTCACAACTAAGCCAGCAGAATATTAAAACATCCTAACCAAAGGAAAGAGCATATCTATCAAAACCTCTAGGTATAGTGAAAACTAAAGTATTGGCCTCAAATCATTTTTATCACATTAAAAATGAATCAAAACATAATAGCTATTTATTCATTTTTACAAATCAGAYCCAGAATCCTTACTGTAAAGAGCTGCCTATTCAAGACAAGACTGAAATCAGCCTGGTAACTTTTTAAGGTAGAGATTGGAGTGAGGCATCTTAACAGAGTCCAAACAAAGTCCAAATAGAAGACTTTAAAGCTAATTGCTTTCACTTATACATTGAAAGGTCAAATGTAACTGGAATCTCAGAGCAGATATGAGCAGATCCAATTTCCCATACCCTATACTGGCTCAATAAGCAGATCTTGCTGATGACATTAAGGGAAGAGTTCCAACTCTCAATGCTAAGCTCTAACATACAAACTGAACGAAAAAAAAAAAAAAAAAAAAGTGCCAAAGGTAGAAGTGCATTTAAAACATAAGAAATTTGATTCCATTTTGAAACTTAATTGAAGTAAAAAGAAGAATCATACTTATTAAAGGAAAGCAAATGAATGCTTTTTATTTCAATAAAAAATGGAGAAAAAATGGAATCATACTTAAGAGTAGAAAAGAAAGAAGATTAATTTGATAAAAATACTATCAGGGATGAATAGAACAAATAGTAGCTTTGGTGATTTGWTTTTTTGAGCTTTCTAAGCCTGCTTACTTGTATGCATTCCTGGAGCTAAATCCTGGAAATCTAGGAAAGCTTTTTTATGGGACAGCCACAGATAACTAATGATAACAAGATGAAATGCTTGAAAGAGCTACTAACCCACCCTTTTTCAGATAGCAAGCCATATAATCCACTGATTATATGATCAGTGATTCCATGGATGTTTTCTATAGATGTCTTCATATCTTTTTCTTTTTTTTTTTTTTTTTAATATTATACAGTGATTTTTTTGTATTTCTTTAAAACTTTGTGGGTCTGTTTATATTAGGAAAAGAGGAAGAGAAAAAAGGAAGAATGAGAAGATAAACAGTTTTTTACTGAAGTTTTATTGTAGAAGTAAGAAAATAAATTTTACTTTGTCTTGTTTTTTAAGAACCCCTTTTCTTCSCTAAGTTGATATAGATTTATGAGAATATAATCTCTGGATAGTTTTGGGAGTTTTAAAATGTTTTTGTCTTTGTTTCCAGTCCTATAAAATACAATAAATAATTCTACCTATGTATAACACGTGATAATGAATTATAAAAACAATATCCTCCTTCCTGCTTATCTTTTTAACTGTAGTTGTTACAGAAAACTATAGAGTTTCTATATTTAACTCCCRTGAGGTTTTACCTACTTCAAAATTGCTTTTCAGGTTAAAAGATAAATAAATATAGAAGACTTTTGTAGTCTTTCATTAAAATGTGATTACAGGTAATGATTAGCAACTTTCTTTAGATATAATCATAAAAAGAATCTCATGAATTTTGTCCCCATAGCAACATTATTTTTGTCAAGGTGATAAAGAATTACTGAAGTTAGTTTATAGCAGACCAAAAGATGTTATAATAGGAATATATATATAGAGAGAGAGAGAGAGAGAGAAATTTATAAGGCTATCAAATCATTTTAAATTTGACAGGGTTTTAGAGTATTCCCAGACCAGATGTGAGGGAGAATTTGAAGTGACCGAGTTGTTTTAGCTATTCAGAGTTCGCCTTCTTTCAGGTTGGTGCCAATATGGAAGCTCTAATTTAGGAAACCGTAATAGGAGTCTATATGACACCACTTTGGTTAGCCAATCATACCAGTAAGTATGATAAGTAAGAGAGGGTAGGATTATGTCACAGCTGGAGATATAATTGCTGTATAAATTACTATTTAATAGCTTCTGTGCTCTGTATTAGGAAACATGTCTCTCAGTTTTACCAATTAACCTAGTGAAAAACCTCCCAGTAAATTCTACTGTGCGACTGAAGAGACAAAATATTGCTCCTGTTATTTTTACATTGTTCAAACTGAATACATATTTTTCAATAATTAAATTCCATAAATTACCTGTTCAGCAGAACAAAAATAAAACCCATATGACTATAAAATTTCCTGACACACAAAATGAGAGCATATTGCCTGCCTTTCCAGAATTCTCAGCATGTAAAGCAACATTTCTCCTCAAATCTGACATTCTCCTGGATAACAGCTGTAGTCACCTTACTCAATTTTTAGATCAGATTCTGTAAGCATTAGTAAATCTAAAGAATCTGAATTTCAAGTGAGATGAATCCAAATGTCAATCCTAGCCAAGAAWTAAATATATCATATCTCTTTGTTATTATTATTATTATTACTATTATTAAACAGAGAAATTAAATGCAACCCTTATGTCCTTTCATGTTTGCTTTTCTTTTTATTTTTTCTCCTGTCCTTGAGGAAATCCTGTTTTCAGTTGTTCTGTTGAGGGCTTAATCCTGTAAGCTATTCAGTCTATTTGTCATTCCATAAATGTCCTCAAACAATTATTTAACTTAACTTGAATGCTTATTAACTTAAGAATGAAATAGTTATTGACATGTTTCCTTAGTCTAAAGCTTGGCACTTCACAGGATCAACAGGATTTTGGTGCCTTTTTGCAGCTGTTAGTGAACTGAAGAACTAGATATTGATCTCCATCAGCTACGATGCTAGCCTGCGTTGCGTGGTGAAGACATCAGAACTCAGCTCAATTGACTATATATTATACGTCATGCCTTTTGGGATCCCAAAAGTTATCCCACTTGGCCTCCAGCTGCTACTCCAGAACCATGTGGTATTCTGTAGATCCTCAGTTCTATATGTCACATTATGGGCACCTCTCAGATATTTCTAGCTATTTCTAAAGGCCTCTGTGTGGACAATTGAACTGGCCTCCTGTTTGTCATGTCAGGAAAGTTCTTTGATTGCACCACATAGGAAAACAAATTGCTTTTCACCTTGGAGAGCAATCTAAGTCAATTAGCCATTAACTGGGGCCTTCTGGATAACATTYTGGATTGGGCTTATATATCTGTAGTAAAATCATTCTGATCTAAAAGATATATCACCAACATTTCCATCACTATGTTAAATCATAACCAATAGAGTAAATAAAAAAAAAAATTAATTTCTGGAAAAAATGAATAAAACATTTTCTTCTAAATACAGACTTTTATGTAGTCAGTGTATATAAGAATTAACAATTGTTATTAATTCTTATTTATAGCTTTCCTTAGGAATCACAGATGACCTATAATACATTGAATGCTTTGATTTTTAGCATGTATTTGAACCTGTTGTCTGAAATGATAAGATATATTAACAGATTGGCTCCAAAAGTAGAATGTAAACTTTGTAGTCACTAACAAATTCTAATTACCCACTTCTCGTATATTTAGAGGTTGGCACTTTGCCTTCCCTTCATTTCCCCTTCCCCTTTCTTCCTTTCCTTTCCTTTCCTTTCCTTTCCTTTCCTTTCCTTTCCTTTCCTTTCCTTTCCTTTCCTTTCCTTTCCTTTCCTTTCCTTTCCTTTCCT
>NW_020454561.1:1632763-1643008 GCF_003342845.1 Nothoprocta perdicaria
TCTCTCTCTCCCTCTCTCCCCCCCTCCTTCCTTGCTCTCTTTCTTTCTCTCTCTCCCTTTTTCTTTCTCTCTCTCTCTCTTAGCATATTGAATGCCCCTTTAAGAAAGGCATATTATAAAATGGCAATCTCTCCCTCTTTTTTTTTTTCTTTTTCTTAAAATAGGATAAAACATTGCAGGGTTAGACAGACTGGTTAATCAAACCAAGCTCTGTTAATATTTGCACATCCCTTAAATTTATCCAGGAATATCTATCTATTATATATATAATACCTACTCTTAAAGATTTGAAAAGACTGATTTATTTTGCTAAAGTGATAATTTTGTCACTGCTATCAGTATGGGTCTAACTTTTTTAATAATTCTGATTATTTTTCAAACATATATGCAATATTTCCAATTTTTTGGCAATGCTTGAATTAAGAAAAAAATGATGATTCATGGAAAAAAAAATGTCTCGGGAAAGGTCACTTACAACAAAGTTTCATACTCATCCATAAGCTTCATTTATTCTTTGATGACATTCTTTCCTAGCTAAAGGTTTACATGAAAATTCAGTAATATGTTTATAGAGCAATATACTACAATTCCAGTATACATATATAAACTGTATAGATACATATTCACATAGATATGCACAAAAATATGGATAATATGTATGTGTTATATATATTTATGTTTAATACATATTTACATACATTTACATACATTTAATACATATTTAATACAGATAGGCAATGTCTGTATATAAAGACTACACACACAGCATCTCTTATGCTAGTTTAGGCCATTTTTGGACTCTAAAGATGTATATGACAACAAAAAATCTTTTTTGTGTAATTAGTAAGATTAATGAAATGAACATTAGSCATTGAAAATTGTCATGAAGAATCAAACTTTTAATTCTAAATAAAATAGTTGCATTGTTTAAGTAGGTCTTAGATCTACTAGGTAGATCTTTAGTAGAGTCTGAGAAGATCAGTTTGTATGAGATATGTTTGTTTTAGCACTGTTTCCATTATTTGGGTCTTTTCTGCTCTCAGAGAGTTCTTTCTTCCACAAAAGAGGTATGTCTTATTTATTATCAATTCGAGTTTGCACAGGGATTTTTTTMCCCTCCATCCACCACTGGTGACTCAGTATAAAGCATTAAGCCACAACAATAAAATCTGTCTTATGAATTGTTATAATATTTTGTGACTCATGTTTCTGTTATCATCCTTTCTGATTGTGAAGAGTTTTAATGATAAACTCAATTAACAGAAGAATATTGTATCATCATTGTATCTTTAACTTTGATAAGAAGTGTGAGAATGAATTCAAAATATTCCGCAAAACAAATAGTATTAATCTCTAAACTACCATTAGACTAAATACTCATTCTACTGAATAAGTCAAATAATGTCAATGTTTACACTACCATATTTTAATCTGCACCTATTCACTCTCCCAGAAACCCACAAAATGTGCTACATAATAATACAGTAATCCATATACAATGAGACTTTTCAAAGATGATTAAATTTCCCAGCCTTTTTCATCCTTTTTGTGATGACTATCATAGACTTATGACAATATTTCATTCTTTAGATGAAAAGAGATAATATGGACCTTGCTTAGAAGACCTTGCTTAGAAGAAAAGTGTTTCTTTTTATTTAAGAAAGTACATTTCATGTATTTGGAACTGAAATGGGGCAGGAGAAGAGTCATCAGATTTTGGACTAGCTTTCTGTCTAATTTATTTTTACTGACTCAAGCAAACTTTAAGTCAGTTTCCTGAGGAAAACATTACTACAAGATTTGGCTTTATTCACTCACRTTTATTATTTATTTTCAAATCAGCATTTCTCAACTCTCTGACATGCTCAAACTATTGTTTAGACACCTACAAAGTGCCCCTAATACAGAAAGGATAAAAATATAGAATATTCAAAGTCCTCTACCTAGAACACATGCTATATAAGTAATATATGGGAAACATTGGGAGAATTTCACTTGAGAGCCTTTCCAAATCTTAACATTTTAATTCTATAGAAAAGTGGTAAGTGATACTTTTTTTTTTTTTTTTTTCTTCTGTTCTGATCTAACAGATCATTGTTCTATGTCACTTTAGAGAGGGAAATATTCAATAACCAGAAATCAAATTCAGAACATAACTATGAACCACTTTCCTGCAAATAATACAAGCAAAACTTCTCTAACTCAGAAAATGTAAGTCAAATAATAAGTTTTTTTAGTTTTAGCTATATGTAAACTGTAAAAGATTTTGCTTGCTTTTTTATTAGAAGGGTAACATTTCTAGACTCACAGAAATTGTTTTAATGAGATTCCTATGGATAATTTCATTTTTCCTTAACTCAACAGTCACCAGCATAGATACATTTATATCCATTTGTACATCACTAATATTTACACGTCTTTGTTGTTCACTATCAACCAAGAAATGCAAGATGTAAAAATCAGCTACACTGAGATCATGTAACTCCTCCTTGCCCATCCTGACATTAAAATGGCCTTAGATAATAAAATATATGCTTATATTTGTAAGATAACAAGTAGTGTTAATGTGAATGAAAGCCAAGATCTCAGTTATGTGATGTCTGTTGTAATTCAGAACTGTTACACATTTGTCTCAGTTGCCAGTAGGCTTAAAGAAGGCTCTGAAGCAGGTAAAACTGAAGTCCTGGTTCTCACCATGACAAAAAAAAACCTGTCACCAGTTTGGAAGGTCCATATACTTTTTCAATATTCATCTGCAAAATCTTCTGAAGAAAAGATCATTTTTAAGTCTATATGTATCCCTCACAACTTGCAAGGATAAATGCTATTCCAACATAAAATTTATTAGCATAAATAATTATATGGAGAAATAGATTACGGGAACTCAACATGTTTGATTTTTCACTTCAAGCAGATTTCCACAACTAGCCTACATTTGTCACTTGTGAAAGTATAGAAAAGTGAGGATGATAGATCAGTTTGAGCTGCACTCCTGCATACTTTAGAAAGTCTGATGCAAAGTGCAAAAATTGCAAGATTTGCAAATAATTTTTCTCTGGTATGTGAAATGAGATGATAATATTTTTTATTGTATCCAATTACTTCTTTAATTCTCAAAAGTTGGAGAACWCTTTCATAAGATTTTGTCATTTCAGAATACAGTGATGCAATTCAAAAAAAGGGTTTTCTTTTCCAAAGATGCAACTATCACCTTCMATGCCTTATCCAGCAATTATCTTATGTATTAATATTCCTTATTCTCTTCCATTTATCATTTCTAAGTTTAATAAAAATGTGAAAAATATCAGGAATCCAAAATGTAAAATTGAGTACTTTTTGTGGAAGTTGGTGCCAAAGTGTCATTGTTGCAATCATAATATTTTATGGATATCAGTGACAATGTAGTCAACTTCATAGAACCTTTGGCACACATATATTTATGTAGAAACTCTCGACAGAATTTCTTTTCATCTTTTCTCTCTTTCTCTCTTCCTCTTTTCCTTTTCCTTTCCCTTTCTCTTTCTTTCTTTCATTCTCTCTTTTTTTTCTCTTTCTCTCTCTTTCTCTTTCTCACTCTGCTAATCAACTCATGCCTTGAAGAACAAATGTGTTTTACATTGTACTGTTTGAAATATCTCAACCATATTAACCTGTCGAAGCAGAGCTCAGTTCCTATGAGGATCAAAGAGATCTTCAGATTATTCCTGGATGTGGCATACGGATTACAAACATGGTCATCTGAAATGATAAAGATGGTCTACCGTCTATGCCAAATATGCCTATTTTTCTGCTAATGCTATTTTCAAATACAACAACTTCACCCCCAAAATTGTTTCATATTTTAAAATTTATGTTAGAAATTCAAGAATGCCCTATTCCATCAATGTGCAATTCAATCACAGCTTGGCAAACATTTAAAATTATACCTGGCATAGAGGTGAAATATCACTCTGAGACACATTTACAGTAAATGTGCAATTTATTACATTTAGCTAGAAAGATGAGTATGATTAAAATCATAGACTGAATACATCATTCAAATATATACAATTAATCATATCTATGCATATATTTTATGTGATATACTTTATCTAATCTATATATATATTTACATTTTTAAAGTGTCAAGTTTCTAGTTAAAAAAGATTTCAATTTGAGTGCATGTAGAGTTGCATAATTAATTTTTGTCACTGGTGATTTTATAAGGGTCTTTAAAAACTCTTTTAAAATAATTTAATACACATAAGAAATTTTTAAAGCTCAATCATACAGTATTCTGCAAAATACTTTTTGCTATTTTAGAGCTCCTAATCCTTAACCTGTTACAGTCTTATATTCCTTTGCTTAGCATGTCTACTTCAACTATTAAATTAATATTGAAAAGAACAGTTTATCCTAATACATTACTGACTTTACCCATGTACACCGAGTATGATATTCTTCTGTAATGATATAAAGATGTCTCTGACATCATTAGACACAATCAGAAGGAATTGTGTCTAATGRACATCTAGTCTGAATCTCACTCTAAATTTACTCCATATCATTATAATTTCTATTCACGCTGTTTTGTGTTGTTGTTTTCTTTTAATGTTTAGTTAGAAAGTCTTCATTAGATTGAGATAGAGGGAAAAAAATAAAAGGCATTCTATAGGTTGATAAGGTAAACACTCTGATTTTCTTTAGTCTTTCCTTAGGAGGACATTATACAATAAAACTCTTAATTTTCTAACTGCTTTCCAAATTTTATTTTTAAGTAGCAATACATTTTTTTTTCCAGTGTCAATCATATATATAACGTCTAATCCCCATTTGGCTCTATGARAACAGTTGATACATTAAGAAAAAAACCCTCCTCCTCTCTTCCCCTCCAGCAGTACTTCTCTTGCTATCACAAATAATAGGAAATCTACTACCTAGTGTTTGTCAGTGGAACTATGGTAAAAGGTTTACTCTCAAACCTTCAGAAAGCTTCTGTATGTAGTTCCCTTGAACTGAGCCAAACATTTTAGCAGAAAGTACCAATGTAGTTTCTGTGCATGATCAGGCTTTTATATCTCACTATAATTTTGGCAATGAGACATGTTTGGAAGAGACTCTTCTGTTATACAAATTTTATTTAACTATGTGGAAGTGAAAAAATAATTTATACAGTTATTATGTTAATTTATTAATTTAACCATTATTTGACATATGGCAGAATGTTAGAATATTGTGTGGTTATGAGCATAATATTTTTCACAGAAAATGAAATCCAATTAATTGCACCCATCTCACAGTAAAAAATAAAAAGCCAAACTAACAAACCTGTAGTCCTTCAGTGTTTATAGGTGCTAATGCTTACATTCATATTAAGCACACTCATTTAAAAAAAGAAAAAAAAAAATGTATAACAGCACTGAAAAAAGTTTGAAAAAGCAAATAACTTGTATACTACATGACTGGCAAAATAAATAGCATATTATTTGAGTCACAATGACGTGTATCTGTCCATTTAGCATAATGAAATTAAAAAGACTGTATCCTATTGAAACAATATGTCACTTTTGTGACATTCAAATCCAGCAAATTCATAGATGCAAGATATGTGCCAGACTAGTCTGTCTTGTGGAAAGGTCACCATAATATAAAGGACCAAAGCAAAATGCTCAAGCTGGGAACCAAGAATCTGCAGAACTAATAGATAGGTAATACCTGACAAAATCTATCAAAATATTTGAAGCTATACATAAGCCTCTATTGAAGTGATGACAGCTTAAACTGACCATTTATTAAACCATGAAGGATCATGTATATTTTATATATAGCAGTGCCTTCACTGAGATTTGTACTTTTACATAAATTCACTGAAATGCATATGCTCATGCCAGAAAATTCACCATATCACAACTGACAATACTGTAATTTAGCAACAGAGAAAAATGCTTGATTATATTTGGATGAGGTATTGGCGAAGAGATGAATAATCCTATACCTTTCTATGTTTAGGCTTGGCTGCTTTTGCTATGTGAGCATATCTTAGCAACAGTCTACACTCAGCAGAATTTATAATTACTGAAAATTGAGAAAGGCAATGAAGCATGCATTTTAATTGTAGAGGAATGTAACCCTTGAGAAAAAACGTATATGAGAAAATGTAAGACTAATAGATTCATTTAAAAAATGTTTATTTGCATGTTTTTGTCACACCCAGGAGGCAATGAATGTGCAAAATTTAAAAATTAAAATTTTCATCAAGGCAAATTCAGAATGATTGGGGAATATTAAATATCAGTAAACATATGACCTAAAATATGTGGTAGGGTACTCTTCAAGTGAATTACAGTTTGTATATATTGGCAAGTAAGAGAGAATGAAGCTACAGAAATGAGTTCTAACTCCGCCTATTTGACATCAAATTCTTAAATGAACTCTGCTCATTTCATCTGCCTTTCATCCCCCTTTCCATGTTTGAAAGTAAAGTCTAATAGTGTATTTATTTCACAGAGTGTTGTGATGATTATTATTACCTTTACAGTTCTATGGCATATATGGCTTAGAAATATTACACATTACGCTGACTGCTGCTTGTGACATTTGCAGAGACAGAGTAAGACATTTTGAGAACTACTGCTTAAGGTTTATATTGTGCATCTATGTAGAACAGTGACAAACTGAGCAAGAAATGTAAACATTAGGACATTGCAACTTTGCCAATAGTGGGTAAGAAATGGATTTGAATRCAAAGGCAGATATCTAATCTAATGTATAATTTTTTCTGCATGGTAAATTCAACTAAAATTTAGATGTTAAGGCTCATTTTTAATTAAAAATTATGGATATATTGTATCTCACTAAAAATATAGACACCTTTAATAAGAGGACAATTGCTTTTAGTACAGAGAATTTAATTGTGCAGAGAATGCAGAATTTAATTTACAAGATACTTAATTTGAGCAAATACCCATCAACAAGAAGACATTATCCAATAAAATTTTGACAATTAAAGCTAGTGCCTCTTTACTAGGTCAACAGACATAAAAATGTGACTTAAATATTGTACAAAATTAAACAGTTTAGAGTAGGAGAAAGAGAAATGCTGGTGATTTGACTACACATCAGGAAATATTTCTTTTACTTTTCCTGTTATCTTATATTTAAAATATATAATAAATTTGAAAGAGACAATTCTAAAGATAGAAGCTGACTCTGCTACCACTGAACTGAAGCAGTTGAGGTAAACCAACAATATAATGTACAAAACTTTATTTCTGCTATTCAATGCCCTCTCCTTTGATAAGACAGCTGTCAGGGCAGCAGATTCCTCTCCATCTCCTGCAATTCCTCTCCATCTCCTCTAGCTGTTATTCTGCGATTATCAAATCTTCCTGGGTTACAGAGCTTGACTGGGGATACAGTTCATCTTGTGGTGTACAGCCTGATTCTACTGAGCTTCTCAGTATATAATCCYACTATCCACTCATTCTGCTAATCTGTTCTTCTACCTACTCCTACAGCCTCTCCTCAATTTGCCAGGTATTCATGTTAACTCACTGCTGCTTAGTCAAGAATTTTGTTTACTCTTTACTCATGTATTTGCTTGTGCTCCTGAAATCTAGCAGAGCTCCTGCATGGAGGAGACCTAGAGCAGAATGGGCCATCTTTCAGCTTCCACCAAACCTCCAATCCTCTTCATCCATCTCACAGTCCATGAGCAATGCAAGCTTCAGTAGTAACTTTCACAGCTTTTTCAAATCATATTGCTTCTCAAATACAGTAAAATAAGCATGCATAAAATAAAGACATTTAACAAATAATTAATGGGAAGGTCTTTAATAAAATAAAGACCTTCTCATTGGTTTATTTGATGCATTTGCTGTTTTCTCCAGCAGATGTTTGCAAAGGCTGCTTTTCTGGATTCCTGAGAAATCTCCTCTGGGATCTTCTGTGATAGTAGAATAGGAAAGAGGTATTCCTAGAGCTGAACTCACAACAGAAATAAAAGGTCAATGGGTAAGGGTCTAATCTGACTACCTTCATGCAATAATTGTGAGGAAGGATATGGTCTATTTTTGCCCTATTTTTTGCCATACCAGGAGCTCTCACTGTCCCTAGAACAGGTTAAGCTACAGCTTGTTCTATCTATATCACAATTAACTCATTTGTGAAAAAAAAAAAAAAAAAAAAAAAAAAAAAAAAAAAAAAGCTTTGAAAGGCTTTGCCTATTCTTCTGCCAGTAAAATCTGTAAAACAGATAAGCAAGGTTACCATGAGAGCTCTACAGATTCTGATATTGGCATAACTTTGTTATTAGCAAGTTTGAGAATAGAAAAGACCTCAGAATAAAAGAAATAAAAATGTCTGTTATTTCTGTAGCAGAATTCAGTCAGAAGAGGGACTGAGAGGAACTGGTAGACTCTAACCCTGAGTTTTTCACTCAAGGGAGGGAAAATCTGAACTGGTTAACAAGTAACMTTTTCAATGCTCTTTGGAACTAAAAGACATACCACCCAGTGTGCCAAATGCAGCATAATAGTATTTTATTTGCACCTCTAGAGTAACTCTAGGAGTCTCAGAGGAAAAAGGTAAGGAAGTTTTATAGAACTTTTTCTTTCTTTTATCTTTTCTCTCTCTCTCTCTTTTTTTTTTCTTTCTTTCTTTTTTCTTTTTTTTTTTTTTTAGCAACAAAAAGAATTGAGGTATATATGAGGCCTGGGTTATTGCTAAAAGTGGTCAGCGGGGAAAAAGGGGAAGAGGTCATTCCAAGAGCAGCAGGTTAGAGCCTCCACACTCATTTTGAAGATTTGGACTAGGAATGAGACTAGGCTTGTTTAGATGGTTGACTGATTTCATCTGGAAATGTGATCTTCTGTACTGGGTAGAGGGAATGGGAAAATCAAGAATAATTATTTTGGCAGAAGTATGTAATTCTCAGTCCCAAGCATCTTCATTTGGACACCAGCTGTTACTGCTGAAAAGTATTTCTTGTTACACAGTATTAATTCTTCATTTTTTTTCCTCTTTCTGATTGCTATTCTTTTCTCAGTTGCTTGTACTCYAAACTTCCTTGCTTTTATAAATCTGAGAACTACTGCAGTATATCTAGAATATTCACAACCCTTAATTTATTGATACTTGCACTGTAAGCTATAACTCCTTCTATATATATTTTTAGTCTGCAAATATTACTAGCCTTTTTCTGTTCATATAATTCATGTGCTGCATATGCCTGAAAGTTCACCCTGCTGACAAAAACTAGTTTAAAAAAAAAAAAAAAAAACCTGTATATAGAAGATAAGCAATGAACTTAAGTTGGAAATGTTTATGAGGTCTTTAATACTATGGTTGTAATTCAAAACAAGCTCCCCATGCTACAGAATAGATGCCAAGAACAAGAAGCATGAAATATTCCAACATGTGTCAAAACAAATTTGTGTCCTACAAATCTCCCAAAGAGCCTGATTGCTCAGTGACTGAGGTGGTCATACAGTAAATGAGAAACTGACTCTCACAGTTCATAAGGCCAGTGCCAAATTATTCTCTTCACTCCAGTTTCAAGTGCATATTCAAATCTGACCCTCTGCTATCCATATTAGCTGTGGATTGGCTTGCTCCTGACTCATCTTGGCACACATGGACCACTTCTCCATGTGGGAAAATTGTTTTGGAGATAAGCAATGTAGAAGCAACAGAGCCACGCTTGCCAAAAGTGCTCTTAAAAGTGTTTCTCCAAGGATTKCTCAGTAAGTTCCCAACATGCTCAGAAAGTTTTCTAGTAAGTGTGCCGTGGTCCAGATCTTCAAGTCCCCGGTCTGGAATTTTAGCGAGACAGGAGAACCAGTCACATCAATATGATGCTAGTTCTAGCCAACTTTATTAGAAAGTAAACACACATATATCATCAGAAGGCACTATGATATCATTAGAAGACAATATAATTGGTTAGCTATGATATCATCAGAAGGCAACATAATTCACTTAGGCAAACTGGCCACTCAAAAATCTATGGGCCCAGATGGGATGCACCCGAGAGTGCTGAGGGAACTGGCCGAGGTTATTGCTCAGCCTCTCTCCATCATCTTTGAGAGGTCCTGGAGAGCAGGAGGGCAAGAGGGAGGAGCCGGGCAATTACAGGCCGGTCAGCCTCACCTCTGTCCCTGGAAAGGTGATGGAGCGGTTCATCCTAGAGAGAATCTCCRGGCATATGGAGGAGAAGAAGCTGCTGAGGAGCAGTCAGCATGGATTCACCAAGGGGAAGTCATGTCT
>NW_020454561.1:1644213-1647930 GCF_003342845.1 Nothoprocta perdicaria
ACTAGATGATCTGTAGAGGTCCCTTCCAACCTTAAATATTCTGTGAATCTGTGAATCTGTAATTGGTTAGACGGCAGAGGCATGCTSTTCACGCGCTAAGGTACAGAGTGTGATTGGTTAACATGCATTGTCCACGCGCCAGATCTCTCTTTCCCATTGGTTCTTGCAGTCTCGCTTCTTACGACAAACACCTAGTTTCATCCAGTTCTAACTGCAATTAGGCAGTTGCTACTCTTGGTATCTCATAGAACAATGACCGAGGGTAACCTTGTCCACTTCTCTAGTACCGCAGTGCTTCATATTCATTTAATATAGACAGGGCTCCAACACAAGTGTTCTAGCAAGTTGATTAAAACCAAAGATGCTTAGAATTTCTCTGTCAAAATGCCTGCCACCAGACTGGTACCTAATGGGTAAAGGGGGCACTCTGGTATCAGGAAATGCATAGTTTTGCTCTGAGGAGTAAAATAAATAAATAAATAAATAAATAAGCAGCAATTCAAAGCATCTTCTGAAACATCTTTTAGAATAACAACTACAGAACAGTTAGTTAACCAAATCAAGTTTCAAATAAAGGTACAGCCAAGTGTATTTCATTTTTGATACTGCTGATAAAAGACTCCAGTTTTCACATTCATCTGTCAGAGCAAGGCCTTGGGACGTGTCTGTTGTTTGGCCTGAACTCATTTTAGCTTGTTGCAACAGCTCCCTAGTAAGCAAATGACTATTACCAATCTGTTGTAACCAAATCCCTGGGAACTCCATAAGGAATAAAGGTCTGACCCGCTTTGGCTGCCATTTCATAGCAAACRGAAGTCCTTTGTTTCAGCTGAGGATAGGGGAGGAGGTTGTGCAATTTTCAAACTTGAATAGGGAGAATGAAACACTCTGTGATACACAACATGCAAAAGCACCAGCAAGGAGGTTTAAGATTGAGGAGAGAGAAGCTTCCAGCATGCAGATCATATCTCTCTCAGCAGGAACATCTCAGGATGGGTCTAATTTATCATGGCCCTTCCCTGTCTCCCCACTGTTCTTCCTGTGGGAAGACTGAAATATCTGTAAGAGCTGGGGGAACAATGGAAGAGWCAGAAAAATATCAGAGGAAAGGGAAGGCTACTAAGAAGGGATTTGTTTATTTATTTGTCTGCATGACTAATTAAGTTTTTTTTCTGTAATAATAAGGTAATTTGAGATATTATACTGTCAAATCATTAATTGCACCAACAAAGAATTATTTTTTCCACATATACGGTGTATTCTCTTTCACCTAATCAACTTTCTTGCAGTTCTTGCGCAAGTCCTGATAATGCCTACTGAAAATATRAAGGTGTCTATAATAAAGACACTGTGCAGTATGGTCACAGTGGGAACAAGATATTGCTAGCAATAAAGTGGATGCAACTTTGCTCAAACTTCTACTCAGACTTCTGAGACTAAATGGAACCAGAAATATAGCCTTCCAGGAGGGAACGACAATACTTATTTTCACGCTTCACAAAAAAATACTATTTCCTTCAAAATATTCTTGTGTCATAGAGATGTAGCACTTTGCAGAGGAAAAAAAATCATAAAAAAAACCCTATACATTTGAGAGCATAAGCCATAAGCAAAGAATCTGACATAGAAAAAAATCCCACTAAACCAATTGTTTACAGCCTGTGTAAATAATACACAAGTTACATCTATCACTGGGGAGACATACTGTAAATTCATCTCYATTATCTGAAATGAATTACTTCAAGTGACTGGCAAATGTTGCCCAGAGGTTGTGGGTTTTGTTTATTTTAAATTACTATAGGTCCCAAATCAAAAGCTCATTTTATATTTGAGGCATTATGACTTTTACAGAACAAAACTGATATATTCTGAGAATTAAGAGAAAGAAACTTTCAGACAGAAACAAACAAACAACAGACAGATTTGAAAGTAAAACATCAACAACAAGCCACACTAAATCATCAGATCCTTACTATTTTTAGTACTAGGAACTGAAATCTCTCTTTGGTGCCTCTGTGAGGTTTCAGGCACCTGAGAGAGAAGAGTGGGAAAAGACCCAAGGGATAGACAAACAGGACGTCCTTAACTCTCTGCTCTTATTTTAGCACTCTAGATCTTTCTTTGTCCAATGAATGGAGTGAAACATAAACATCTTTATAGAGTTTTGTGCTAATACCCTTAATTTAGAAACGCTAGATGAGGCTGACCAGATCTGCTTTCCTCCTCCCCTCCCCTCTTCTCCAATATTACCTACATATTTCTATTGTTCATGCAGGAAGCTTTGCCACTTATTTTAGGATGACTGCCTCTCTCAACACTTGAAATTTAGGAGCAAGTTAAGTGCTTAACTTGTCATTCTMAATTACCTTTCTGTGTTCCTCCAAATCCTGGATAAATTAACTGACTTTTGTGCTACGTACTGAGACAGATCCTAAAATTTAAAAAGCGGTAGGAGCAACAAACATAATTGAAGATTTCTAAGATATAAATTAGTTATCAGAATCRTATATAGTAGTGCTTTTTTGAAACACAGGGTTTTAAAACCCAGAGCCAACATGAACAAAGTTGGTCAGATTGMATATTGCTAACAAGTTGTCCAACTTACAGCTTCCTGGTTATTCACAAGATATTTATAAAAGAAACCTGTCTTCCATGCATCCATTTATTATGGTGGCTTTGTACACAAATTGAATGGACAATTGCCTCACACAGATAATACATCTAAACAAAGTGCAAACAGTCAGTGATAAAAGACTTCAGGTGTCTYTGTAGCGCCTCTTTGCAGCTGTTTCAATACGAGGCTATGGGTGCTCCAGCTCTGCATTAGGTCTCAAGCACAGATTCCTCCTTTGATGCATGATGCAATTCCTCTCTTTGATCAGAGAGCTCAGAATGAGAGAATCTATTCTCCATAGGTAGCTACTGAACACTAGACATTAGAAAACCTCTGTAGATGACCCTGTAGCCTAACCATGTTTGACATGTTTTATTCAGAAAAGCAGTGAAAAGTCTCTTTCTACCTTGGACCGAATCCTAAATCTCTTACTTTTTGAAATACTTGTATAGATTCAGATACCCTCTTATTATTGTTATTTTTTTTGCTTCAAATAGTAAAGCTGGTTTATTTTTTTTAAACTGCTACCAGAGGTATAGTTATATGGTAATATAACTTGTAGCACATTTATACAGTAGATCTGCAGATGTTAGTTCAATATCTTTCTCTTCTGGAAGGGATTTAATCTCAAATTTCAAACTCTTAGTCTCATCTCTCCAGAGAGGCATSTCTCCAGAGAGGCATATATTTCTCTCCTTCATACTCTATAGATGAAGTTGTCATAAGAATCAAGATTCATTGATTCCATGAACAACAACAACAAAAACCTCCCTCCCCTCAAACAGCACCCTCATACTATGCCCAAACAGTTAAACAGTTTCCTTGTAGAAAGATCTGCAATTTTGCCTCTATTTCAGTAATTACATTTTCATATTTATCCAATTGCTCTTTAATGTATAACAGAAACAATCTCTGAAACAATAACTTAAAGCTGTTTTGGTAAATATTTGGTAGCAGACTTAACAGAACTATCAAAATCTTTAAGAGATCTGGATAGCAGTATAACAGATATCCTGAAATGGATGGCACAGAACTAATGTGTCAAGCTAGCTAATCATAATAAAACTGTAGTTTCTCTGGATAACCATAGAACATTCTTTTAT
>NW_020454561.1:1647954-1687737 GCF_003342845.1 Nothoprocta perdicaria
TTTTTTTTTTTTTTTTTTGGATTCTGCCACTTCTAATTAGGAAGATATATATCATCCTAGAAAACTCACTGGAAGGATTTAATGCAGTATCAAAGTGTCACGAAGTGAAGCCTGCCTCAGGGCGTTCCTCAGATAACTGGGATCTCAACTATATCTTTCCAGCTCAAAGTTATTGGATGGTTCTGGTATGTGATGCGAAAACAAAATAAAYGCAGATAATTGTTATGGTAGAGGTTTATTCAAAGGCTGTGGACTTCATCTGCCCTGCTCTAATAGTTCTGGTATGCCTTGAGAATTAAAAGAAAAGGCAGAGATTCTTAACAGAAAAACTCTTAACAGTTTTTCTTCCTTACACCATCTTGGGAATGGAGACTAGAAAGTGATAATGATCCAGGTAAAGGCAACTAATTCACGCAAGAAGCCTTTAGAATATAAATGGCTAACCCCTTGCTGTGCCCATCTCCATTAAAAGGTGAATTTAAAAYTTAAAATTTTATGTCAGCAAATGGTGTGGTTCTGGCCTTCTGGCTACCTCAGCCTAAACCTCCTGTGACAGAGGAAGCTACCTCATCCCATAAACAAATTCTCATCTCAAATATTGTTCCTAAGTCTGGCTGTGATAACAGAAAACATTTTAAAGAAACTTTTGTCATCAAATTCCTAACCCTTCTGCAAGCATGCCATAGGAGCTGGCATTTCACTTGGATTATCTCTGTGACAAGACCACTGGAGAGGGTGGGTATGTGTGTTTATGTATGTATGTATGTACGTACGTATGCATCTCCTCTCTATCTTTAGTATTTGAATCTAAGTGCTGACACTTCAAGATAGCAATTTGATTGTTCTAGGTGTATTTTTTTTCTGATATTTTCTACTGTCAARCATTGAATAACTGAGATGCATATCTGTTTTTAGAGTCAAAGTCTCCAGRTGTTTTGTGCAAAGCAATTGCTACAGTTTTGAACAGGACATGACATCAGGAAAAAAGGAAGTTAAAATATTCCTCTTTAGGCAGACCTAGGCAGAGTAGTGTAATTGCTTTCCAATAAGGTATTAGTGGAAAAACATTAACATACTAGGACGTAATAACTGCCAGTTGTTTTCTTTTTGTTTGTTTGTTTCCTTGTTTTTGCTTGATTGCTTTTTTAATTTTTATGTAATTKAATTAATTGCAGTTGCTGCAGTTTTCAATCTTTTAACTGTTTTTTCCTTAGACAGTAGGTTAAAGACCAGCACCCTGCAACACTACTTTGTTAAATTATCAGGAAATTATGAGCATAGACAAAATCAGAATATGTTTTTGAGACCTGTCTCTGTCCAGGTAGAAAAGACCAAAGGCTTGGTAGAAAAGACAGAATATGTGACTGAGCTTCTATTTGATGATAATTTTGTAATAACATCACGATGTCTTTGCCATGCATTTGCCTCTGTTATCAATTATCCATGGATTAATTTGTACACAACTTTGCTCCTAAAATCTAAGTCAGAAACTTTTGGGCTATCATCATTYTCCTATTTATTTTACATTTAACTAAAAAAACTTAAAAAAAAGTACAGACCCTTTGATATTTCCTTCCAGTAGTATTATACACTTGGCATATATTTGTCACTTTAATACTTTCAAGGAACAGGAATAGAGAAGAGACATGAAACAAGCTGTATTTATCAGCTGAGATAAAAAAAAAAAAAAAAAGAAAAGAAAAAAAGAAAAAAAAAAACAACCCTAAATAGATACAAATTTATATCAGTTGCAGCATATAAGCACAAAAGTTTTGAGCATGGATATGACCATTGTATACAAATAGGAAAATACTATGGCAGGGAGTTGAAGCTACACTGGATTCTGACTACCACTACTTTTTTTAGGGCACATTCCAACTGGGGAAGACTTGTCCCATATTGAGGACAAGATGGTAAAGTGTGTTGATATATAAATGAGCTGTTTGGACCATAATGTCTATCGTGAAGAACAAACATCTAATCAGACCATGTACCTTCCAGTTGGAGTGCAAAACAAATTATTCAAACATTCCTGTTAATTGATAGGCAGCTTAATAATTTTAATTTGAAATCTCCCTTGGTGGTAGATGAAATTAGGGATGAAATTAAAAAGTTATATTGAGTTGAACGATAAACCAGACTTTACCATCCATGAGCACTCACAAAGGGAATTTTCTAAAACGATTATTAGGGGAAGGTTAATTAGCATTTCATCTGGGAAACAGTAACATACAGGCTAGTAAAAAAAAAAAAAAAAAAAAAAAAAGCTTCATGAAATGTTGAAACAATTAGAGAAAATGTTCCAACAAAAAAAGAAAAAGGTAAGAAACATTTATTAAGTAGATAACATGGATAAAAAGACATTTGTTACTGTCCTACTAAATAAAATGGATGCATTCCTTGACATACTTCAAGCAAATATAATTTTGAGTTATGAGTTCAGAAAATAAGCTACTGATGTATATATTTCTAAATGGAAATCATGGAATTAAGCTATTGTGAAGAATCCAAGAGGGAAGCCCCACAGCCAACCCTCAAAGTTATAATTATAAAAATGAGCTTTTTTTTTTGCAGTGAGATATGTAATTATCAGATCTTCATAAAACTAGAATTATATTTTAGTCATCTGTGTAGAATTATCATCACAGGCTTTTAAAACTTAAGAAATGTTAAAACAATTAACAAAAAATAATGAAAAATCTTGATTTTCTTGTCATTTAATAAATAAAAATTATGTATTTTTAGATTGAATCTCAACCAGTATTTAGGAATGTATCTTTTGACTTTAACTATAGACTCTTACTCAGAAACAGTAAAGCACATATGTCTTAATAAGGACACTGAAGAAGCACAGATTACTGATGTTAACTAGAGAGTAACCATTAGAATGTTACTCATATTGTGTTCTAATCGTGTTTGGAATTCGTTCGTTTGTATCATGTTTGGAATTCCATTTCCAAACATCCTTTGCCAAGAAGTTCAAGGACCAGAGAAAGGGTGCCTTGTTCGTGTGCCAAACTTTTGATCATCACTGAAGACCCTTTGCAACCCTTATAAACTTTGCAATATATAGATTATATAGGATACTCTACTGTCTTATACCTGTAACACAGACAGCAATCTAATGCAGTTGCAGACTCTCCCAAATAAACATGTACAGCAAGGTTTGCAATCTTACATCTGTTTCAAGCACTTTGGGAAAATAGCTGAGAAGTAAAGATGTATCCAGGAAGAGGAAGTGTTGAAAATATGTTATCATCTGATTTTTTTAAGGAAATAAGGTTCCTTTTTCCTTGTTGGTTTCACTCATGAGAATAGAATAATCATTCTCTTCTAAGTTTGTTCCAAAATAGACTCTTCAATACAGAGAATAAAATAGTTGGTAGAACTAAAAAACAAAGAATACAAAAAGAACACGTGCCTTTTAATGTATTAAATAGATACAATGGTTTTAGAACTTTGATAAAAAAAAATATTACACTGATTTTTGGAAATAATTTAAAATGGATGTGGAGGGTGTTTTTTAGTAGAATTTGCAAGTTCTGCTAAATTAAAATGTCAGATCTGCATCATTGTTCCCCAAATGTGGAAGAAATAATCAGCTTCCATATTTAGACTGGTCTTTGCTGATTTAGGATATCTTTCTGTCTGATTACGTCCTCTTTCTTACTTGGTCTTTTGAAAATATCTAAAATAGTGACGGACTTTGCTGTAGCCTCCAAGTGATATTTTAAAAAATACAGATAATTAAGAAAAAAATCTGATCAGCGGAAAGTTCTGGATTAATTGGAGTCTACATGAAACACARCAAAATCATGCTTTCTCAGGTGGATTTAGGAATATGATTTCTTTTGTATAAAGAGATTGATGTTGGTCCTTCCAACCTCAGCCATTCTGTGCAATTCTGTAAATGATGTTGGTGTCTGTATGTGACATACAGGAATATATCAGAAACATATTCTCAAACACCATTGATTTATTGCCATCCAACAATGAAGTTGATTGGGTGTAAGAGGAAGAACAGTAATGGGGTGGGAAACAGTAAGATTTTTCTCTCATTTCCTGTATGGATGAGTAGTTATTTTTACAGCTAAAGAGATCAGATGTTCAGGGTATACAGACAAGGCTGTTTTTCATCCCTGAATCAACTTCTCCATCYTCAATGACGTGAGATGGTGTTAAGGGAAAACGTCCACTTATGTGTCCCCCTGTATTTATGAATCTATCCCCAGCAGGGAGTCAGTGGGAATGTATATAGCTGTTTTTGTGTTCAGTTAATAGGATGGATATTAAATCTTCTTCCTGTAGGTGATATTTGGAATGAACAATGATTTCCTCCTGGAGGAAAGTTAACAGAGCAGTTAGTTTAGAAAATATTGTTTTGCGTAGCAGAATTCTATTATGTTACACTGATAATGAAAGCAAAACAAGACAAATGAACACCATAAATATGAAGTATACAAAACAAGAGCAATTAGAATAATTTGCCTGTTTTGATATTGACAGGATTTTTACAGCTTTACCCTATTCCCATCTGTATGTAGACACATTCTCATATTAAATTAACTTTTTGGTATGGATGAAGCTCCAAGGAACACAGTTAATAGGTTTTAGGAGTCTAGTTCTCATAACTCACAAGGAAAGGTAGCTGACCTGAGGATATCTAAATGTTACCTAGTTCAGGAGGGTCCAATCCAAGGATGCAATTCCTCAGCTGCCTAAAACACTCAAATACTTGGTCTGTCACAGTTTCATCTCCTCCTTTGTGCTATCAGAAATAATCAAGAGAACTAGAACAATGACTTGATCCAAATAAAAAATGATACGCTCTCCTCCTCCAAGAAGCTAGCTAGCGCAGCTTCTCTTCCCTGTAGGTAGTGAATTTGAATTTCTATCAGTCTCTTATTTCCAAGTAGCTGCACAGCTCCTCTAGGCCATCCAGGAGGGGCATTAGAAGAGACTAGCAGTCTACTAGGGATGGGTCTGCTCCTTGGGATCATCCTCTCAGCTCACATTTGTAGAACCCATAGCTTAAATTAATCTAAGGTTTTTCTTGTTAATCTCAGAACTTGTCAACTCCTGATACCTTTCGGTATGTCAGACAAGTTTCCACATTAATACTGTTCACTAGAAGATCCTCTTACTTATCCTAATGCCTGTGATGTATAAGCCATTTCTTTACATGGTTCACAGAACTTTAGAGGATCTTTCCATATTTACCTTATTAATATACTACAGAATTTTATAGGAATTGGGGCAGGTTCCTTAGGCCCATCAATTTTGATTGCAGACATGCCCGGGCAGAATAAAAATGAAAGCAGATAATTTACATGACCTGAAGTAGGCAGTACAGATATAAACATATATTAAAAAAAAAGAAATAGCTGAAGAAGGGAAAAAAATCATAATTCTCCTATATTAATATTAAATCAGATGGCTTTCTTTTCACCTCTTCCTCTTTCATTTGGTTTGCTCTCTTTCCCTGATAAGTTGACTCTGAAAGGATACTGCCCAAAACATTATTATTAAAGAACAACCCTTTCGGAGTGAACCTGTACGTTTTGTGTGATCTTTCCTGTAAAAGCTTTCAGGGAGTTCAACAAGAGTGACTGGTTAGTTGGTTGGTTTGTTTGTTTTCTCATTTTTTTTTCTTCTCATTTATTCTCTATATAATATGGCTAATCCTGCAATACTATAAAAACATAAATAAACATATTCCATTTTTGATACGAGATATCTTCTCTTACTGGCTAGCCAACAATCACATCACCAAAGGGATTCCCTCATTCCATTTTTACCCACAGTGCAGTTAGGTAAGACAAACAAAGCAACAGTTCAGTTGCTGAAAGAAAATGCTTCAGTCGCACTTTCTCCTGCCTCTAGCTACCCTTCTCTCTCCACACCACTGTTCTCCACATGGTTTCCCCACACTCCACACATTTTCAACTAACAGACTGATACAATTTAAACTGGTGAATGGTTGAGATTTGAAAGTATAAAAGCAACAATGAAAAAAGTGTTTTATTGTTAAGCAGTTCTTTAGGACAGAATACTTACAGGATTTTTAGAGTTCCTCACAACAAGCCAAATAAGGACCAAAAACAGGCCACTAAAGACTTGAATTCTTATACACAGGATCACCTTATAAAAGATGAATATCTTAAACAAGATCATTTTTAAATCAGTTTAGCTCATCTTGTCTATCCAAACTCCAAACATACATGTTTCACTAATAAACATTTTATGAACTGTTCTACATTCATRTAAACAGTAATAAGAATATATGGCATACATTTATACCAAATAAGTGTTGTTGTAATTGTATAATGATTATTGTATTTGTATGTACAAATGAATTGTAATGTTCTGACTAAGACTGAAATTCATAGTAGGTACAACAATAGAGTAAAAATTAGCTGTGGGTGTCTCATTTTCCAACTTACAGCATGTTTTATGTGACATTTATTGAATCAGCTAGTCAAATGATGGGCCAAAGAGAAATTTGAAAATACATTCACTATTAAAATTGGGCATTTAATTTGCTGGGAGTACTCTTCTCCCAAGAGGAGTGGAAAGACACAGAATTGAGAGTTAGCAACAGAGGAAACACTAAAAGACTTCTGAGATGAGGACTTACGTGAAAGAAAATGTTGATTCAAAGTGAAACTACTGAAATGTTAGAAAAGGCATTCCCAGAGAGTTGTGCTTGGCCTAGGAAGGCCAAAACATTTAAACAACTTCTTCTATAAAGCAAAATTGAAGGAAAAAGTTTATTGCTACTTAACATTTTTAGCACTTTTTTACTGGAAACTGTTGCTAAGTGTTCTCTGATGATGATGATGTTGCAATTTTAATGATTTTGTAATTTTATGGTAAATAGCTGCACCTTTTTCCCCCATTGAATCTATGTTTACCTGAGACCTGAAAGTTTTAACTGTTGATTTAGTCATAAGCGTGTAGTTTTAAAAAGTATTGCTAATAAATATACTATTCAGCCTCAAGCTTCTTCCCCTAAGGTTATTTAGAGGTTTTGTGACTCTTCAGTTGATCATTGAATTTGTGGTGTTAGATGGTAGCATTAGCCAAAATGCTCCCTAAAGACTTCTATGTTCTGAATCTAAATAGTTGCATGTTTTTATTTTTCAGACCTAAGGTGTTTTGTTTCTTTGTTTCATTTTAAAGAAAAAACAAATTAGTAAAATGCTGTAAGCTCCTAAACAAGATATTTGTAAGAACATCTTGAAATGCTCAAAAAAAAAAAAAAAAAAAAAAAAAAAAAAAAAAGTTTAACACTGTAGATACATTAACATTTTAACAAGACAGATAAAAGTATTTGCTCTGGAAAAAGCTCTAGCTCTATGTATGAAAAGAATAATCTCTATTTTATATTGCTTATAGTCTCATTTTACATTATTCTTTAAAATCAAATAACTTCCTGATCTGTCAGATTACAACATATACTGACAGTTAGTCTTAACCTAAGAAACTACACTTGAAAGTTAATTCATCTGTTTTCTCTCTTTTTTTTTTTTTTTTCCGAAAATGCCTAAAAGTTATTTATAAACATTGTTATTTGTGTAGTTTTGGAGGAATATGGAGATAAAATGCAGAAAAAAAGTCTTTGCTTTCATTCTGAAAATATTAAGCACACTGTAAGGCTGTAAGTTAATGACTACTGACATTTGTTTTTTATTTCATTTTCTTTTTAAGTCTCTGTTTTTTTTGTTTTGTTTTGTTTAATTCTGAAAGAACAAACATAATCATCAGGCAAGTGATCATTTTATCTCCAGAATACTCAACACCTTAATAGTCTCTGTAATGCTACTAAATAGCTGTTTTCTGATTTTAATCTATCTATTCCATCCATATATCTGTTTTTCATGGTCAAGGAGAAGGCAGAAGAAAGAGCAATATTGCTATTCAGAGAAACCTGGGCAGTCTGGAGAAACAGGCAGACAGGAATCTCATGAAGTTCAAACAAAGCAAATGCAATAAAAGCAAATTACACCTGGAGAGTAATAACCTCAGTTACTGATACAGGCTAGAAGGTAACTGATTAGCAGTCTTTAATTTTCAGAAAAAGTTCTGGGTGTCCCAGTGGACAACAAATTGAATATAATAGTCCAGCACAGGGCTACGAGGATGATCAGGGGCCTGGAACATCTGCCCAATGAGGAAAGGCTGAGAGAGCTGGGCCTGTTCTGCCTGAAGAAGAGAAGGCTGAGRGGGTACCTGATCAGTGTCTGTAAATACCTCAAGGGCGGGAGTGAGGAGGAGGGGGCCGGCCTCTTTGCAGTGGTGGACAGCAATAGGACTAGAGGAAACGTTCACAAGCTGAGGCACCAAAAGTTCCACAGGAACTTAAGGAAACATTTCTTGACAGTGAGGGTGACAGAGCCCTGGAAGAGGCTGCCCAGAGAGGTTGTGGAGTCTCCTTCTTTGGAGATTTTTAAAACCCGTTTGGATGCAGCCCTGTGCCACGTGCTCTAGGTGACCCTGCATGAGGAGGGGGTTGGACTAGATGACCTCTGAGGCCCCTTCTGACCTTAAGCATTCTATGATTCTATGATAAGTAGTAACATGATATAGGAACAAGGAAGGCCAATCAAATTTTGGCTGTATTAGAAAAGGGTAGCCAGCAGGTTCAGGCCAGTGGTCTTCCCCCTCTGTTTAGCACTAGCRGGACAATAACTAGTGTATTGGCTCCACACCAATGTTGTCTAATACAAGAAGGATATTGAAATACCAGAAGTGCAGTTACCAAACTGGTCAGGGATGTTGAAGCACAGAACTTTTTATTTTTTCAGCCTTGAGAAGAGAAGGCTCAAGAGAGAACTTACTAAAACTATCTGATTGGAAGATACAGAGATGGAACCAGCATCTTCTTAGAGGTGCACAATGAAAGGAAGCAGAATATGTGAAATTGTGAATAGATAAAAGCAAACAGTTATTTAAAGGGAAGGTGATCAAATATATGAAGAGTTCAGGAAGGGAGAATGTAGGGAGGAAGGGGACAGGCTGTTTTCACTGGTGGCCAGCGATAGGACGAGGGGTAATGGCCATAAGCTGGAGCACAGGAAGTTCCGTCTGCAGGTGAGGAGGAACTTCTTTACTGTTAGGGTGACAGAGCAGTGGAACAGGCTGCCCAGGGGGGTTGTGGAGTCTCCTTCTCTGGAGGTCTTCAAAACCCGCCTGGATGCCGCCCTGTGCCACATGCTGTAGGTGTGCCTGCTTGAGCAGGAAGGTTGGACTAGATGATCTCTAGARGTCCCTTCCAACCTTGAATATTCTGTGATTCTGTTACCTGAAGAGGTTGTGAGATTTCCATCTTTTGGAGGTGCATCAAAGTTGACTGAACATGCTCCTGAGACAGTTCTTCTAATTAGCCCAGTTTGAATAGGGAGTTGAAGGCCTCCAAGGGCCTGCCTTATGCTAGGATTCTGATCACTTGCGAATTTATTAAAATGGTTCAGATCTTTCTTGACAAAGGAATAGTTTAATCATGAAGCAGGAAAGTGTAGTTATCCTTTTATTTACTTTATCACTTTCTCTTGAAATTAAATATAGCTTAAGTAAAACTTAAATATCACCTTCTTGAAGCTATCAGCTTGGATTTTTATGGAAGAGATGGTTCACATTTACTGTTGTCCGCTTTCATTCATAGTCCCTTATCTCCATTATGCATATCTTAAACAGTGACRTTATCCTACAGGTTTGTGTTCTAAGTGAAATTGAATAGCAAATGCATTATATTAATAATAAAATTTAAGCAAGCTCCTTCCTCCGTGGTAATTTTAATTAAGCCTGATCAAAACAAGTCATTTTACATGATAAACTGAGCAAATGATGGGCAAACAAATTATAGTGATTACTGATAAAATGCTTTCATTATTATCAACTACTTCACTTTGATAGTGTGTCCGTGAATTTGTAATTGACAGTTCTACATTGTTTGAGAGACCTTTTTATTRTTTTGTTCAGTGGATATTATTATTTACTAGTATTTTGAGGATAGTTCTATTTTCTACATGAAAAGAAAAAAATAACTATATTTGCCACTTAAATTAATCTACCTATCAAAATATGCCACTTACTAAACAGTTTTAATCATGTACTTCAGCATTCTAATATGTCTGCAATTTTATGTGTTCTGGTATTTTAATTAACTAGATTCAGTAGTTAAAAGTTCAAATTGCCCTGTCTTCAGACTTTAATTAGGTTTGGAATTTGATTCCCCAAAGTTTTTCATTTTGTCAACAAAACAATTTTCACCTCTTAGATGATATCCCTGGGTATGTAGGCAATCACATTGAAATATGCTTTCAAATTAATGCAAAATTGTGCCTTATCTTTGGCTTATTAAAATATTGTAAGTTATGATAAATCACAACTATTTCATCTCCAAAGTGGAAAGACTGTTGAATCAGCTAAACAGATCAAAACACAAATATTTCTTTTTTTACTGGAATCTGCTAAGTGCAGCTGTGTTGGCAGGTGTATTCAACTTAAAATAGTTCAGAGATTTAAAAAAAAGAAATAATATATTTTATTTAAAAAAAAAAAAAAAACTCTTGGATATTAGTTCTGAGAGATGAAAAATGTGGGAGTAGAGGGGACCTCGACAGTTCAGATCTAGGAGTCTGAAAGGTGGTGGAAAAATATTAAGTCTTACAAGACATTTCTCTGAATTTTGTCTTACCATAAAAGATGTGAATTAATTTATGTAACTAATGATGTAACAAGATGAGCACAAAGAGGATTAATAAAATCAACACCAATAATGCAAAAAAAAAAAAAAATCACAGATATTAACAAGATTTAACTGATATCTAGAAATACTTATTTTAATGCACAATATATGGGAGCAGTAGATTTGTATTCAGATCTTTTCATTGGCTTTGTCTTGCTTCTTTGATCTGAGTTTTCTGTCTTGCCAAAGAAAATGCAACCATAAAGATCAGGAATGTTCAAAATATTTTTGGTGTACTCATAGAAGATTTTCTGCTCAATAAGATTGCACTGGCACATTTGTGATTATTAAATCATCTGCTATTGTTGTAGGAAGAACACTGTCTCCAGGTGGTGCCACAAAAGAGGTTTGTTTCTTGCGAACCATTACAGCAACTGATAAGTTTCTAACTGATTATTTATTAAATCAAAAAGTTTCTTTCCTAATAAAGTTTCATTTTCAGAGTAAAGTCTTATACTATTGTTTGGAGTTCCATAACAATGGGATTCTAAAGACAATTTGTTTTGTTTCCTATATCGTTTCATGAATACTAAAATTTTGGGAAAGATCACTATTTTTTAATCGAATCTGTTGGAGCTACTCAGTCTCCTTCATTCTAATACTGACCAAAAAAAGCCTAAAAGTTTGACCCTTAATTACAACCAAGGAAGTTATTTTAACCCTCTTTGCACAAATCAATGAAAACTCTAAAAAAATAAAGTGGTAGCCTGTTAGATGTCTGCTGGTAGCCTATAATTGCCGTTCTGCTACATACAGATACTAGTGGGCATGGAATAGTTTCTACTCTGTGCACAAAATAAGATCTACTCAAGATAAAATTTGTACTCAATAAGTTATAAGAAAGATACAAAAAGAAAGATATTCCACTCAAAGATATTAGAAAATATATATTTTTACTGTGTATATTTCTTAAATCACACTATTGTAGAAAGTACTCTGTAATGGTATTTCTTCAGCGTACTGAATCTTCAGGTTTTCCCAGATTTTTTGTGTCTTGAAGAGAATTGTGACTTCTATAGGTGGACTCTTCCAGCAATGGTGAGAAAAGCAATCAAGGGAGAGATTCAGTTGATCTGAATTCATGGAAATCCTTTTGGTTTCATTTTAGAATCACTGTGAATGATCTTTCTGGCTTTAAATAATGGAAGGTAATTCTGGAGAATATGTTTTGCCAAATAATTGCTGGTTGATTTATATAGATACATATGAACAGATGAACTTAWGAACTTATAAATCAATATCTGAAAAAGATTTAAATATTAGCTCATATGACTGTAGCTAGATAGGACTGTTAGAATCTGCTAATCTCATTCACTGTTTATTATAGTCCAATGAGATACAAGAACCTCTGAAACTTGGGATAATAATCCCATATTTGGGTTATGATTAACATGTATAAGTTCAGGAAGGGAGAATGCAGGGAAGAAGGGGACAAGCTATTTTCATTGGCGGCCAGTCCCCAGGACAAGGGGAAATGGTTATAAGCTGGAGCACAGGAAGTTCCATCTCCAAGTGAGGAGGAACTTCTTTACTGTGAGGGTGACAGAGCAGTGGAACAGGCTGCCCAGAGAGGTTGTGGAGTCTCCTTCTCTGGAAGTCTTCAAAACCTGCCTGGCTGCCACCCTGCGCCACATGCTCTAGGTGTGCCTGCTTGAGCAGGAAGGTTGGACTAGATGATCTCTAGAGGCCCCTTCCAACCTTGAAGATTCTGTGATTCTGTGAAACAAATCATAATTTCTAGTTAGTTTAGCACATTTTACAGGCTTACTTCTAAGAGGACAATTGCCATATTCCTCCTTAGATTTTGAAAGCTAATGTAAGTTCTCAGATTTCATAAGACTCTTGTAACTCCTGGGAATGATTTAAGAAGATATATTTTTTTTAGGGTGTCCGTGTAACCATCAGGTTCCAATATGATGTTTTATGAATGTTTAATGTTCTGCGAATACTATAAATTCAATAAAATTGATTACTTAAAGGAAATGATGACACCATTTTCTTGTTCCTAGCTATTATAACTTTTCATTTGAGAGTATATTTTACAGAATTTATTTCTGCTGCTCAAAACTGACATAGTTTTAAGCAAAAAAAAAATTAAGCCAGAAAATAATTTAGGCAACTAAAAAAATTAAGCAGGAAATTTTTCCCACTGGGAAGTCGTGTAATCTAAATTTCAAATAAAACAAACAAGCAAACAAACAAAAACCCTGAAATGCATGAAAGATCTTAAAGAAATAGTGACATAATATTCAGTGATACAGAAGATCTCAACATGGTAACAGCTTGATCATTGCTAGCTTGTTATACATGGTAGAAAAGTAAGACTTTGAGAGTTTTGAATGAAGATAATGCTGCTGATTCCTCACTATTTATGATGGTGGAAAAAAAAAATCCGTGTGAGAACACATGGGAAAGTAGAAGGGTATTTTTTAAAAAACTGAACAATGCGTGGTAAAAGTTGACATCACCATAAGGAGCAGAAATGAGAACTGGTAGAAAAAAGGCAAAGCATAACAGAAAGTACTTGGGATTTTAGAAAAATAGCTTACAAGTTATACGTATATATATGTGTACATATATATATAWAAACAAGAATATATATAGAGAGAATATAAGAATAAGACTATATATATATAAATATAGTGTATGTGTATATATATCTCTCCACATATCCAAAATATATATCCACATATCCGATATATACATAAAAAAAAATATATATATATAAACATATATATATATACAAGAATCATCAGAAGAATACAAAGAAGGTACCAGCATTGCCACAAAGATATTTAGGAAAACTTGATTTTTTTTATTTTTATTTATTTATTTATTTATTTATTTATTTATTTTAATCACTGTACAGATTCATACATTTTCTCTGTACAGCTACCTGAAAGGAGGTTTTAGCGAGGTGGAGATCAATTTCTTCTCCTTAATAACTACTGATAGGAGAAGATGAAATGGCCTCAAGTTGCACAAACTGGGGTTCAGTTTAGATATTAGGAAGCATTTTTACATTGAAAGAGTAGTCAAGCATCAGAACAGACTGCCCAAGGAAGTGGTGGATTCAGCAGCTCTGACAGTGTTCAAGAAAGGTGTAGATTAAGCACTATGGGACATGGTTTAACATGTATGGTGTTGAGGGGTTTATGATTGGACTTGATCTCAGAGATCTTTTCCAACCATAATGATTCTATGATTCTATGACAAAACTGCAATATTCAATGCTGTAATAAGAAATGAACAGATGACTTTAGAAGCTGCCTGAAACTTAATATARTGAGGTCTCCCAGGAAAAAACTTTCTTTTGCTTTCTGTTTATACAGTTCCTTGCACAATGGAATCATGATGGGGCTTCTGGATCCTGCTATAATAAATATCATGTACAATTATAATCACACAAATTATAGACCAGGTTCAATTGCAAGCTCTGAGGATACAAAACAGCATTAAACCCAAATTAAGCACTACGATAAAGGGGGTTTATGGGTTACTTTGAGTAGCAAAAACAGCTGGAATGTCAGGTGAATTGAATCCTCTAATGTAATTATCAAGTAAAAATAAATATTATATTAAAAATGTAATACATATGCAAAGTAAAAATGAAACTGAGCTTGTTTGTTCACCATCTGTAACACAGACTAAAATAGTAATCATTTGTATAAACTACCAATGCCTAAATAGTAAAAAGTTTATTTATTTATTATGCAAAAAAAGGAGGACTTACATGGACTTTATAATATTAGGAATCTTACACAACAAATAATCATACATCTCACACACACATTTGCAGATGTAAACTAACTACTAACTGTTGGTTATTGCAAACATTCTGCAAACATTCTGGATATTTTCCTGTATCTCCAAAGCTTGTTAAAGTTAGAGAAGATGAATGCTCACAAAAAGTTTAATTAAACTCTAACTTTTTTGACTAAAGTGAAGGCATTGAAAGACAAGGCTTCAGGGACTTGAGCACGGACCTTATAAGGAGCAACTGAAGGAACTGGGGTTATTTAATCTGGAGGAGACTCAGGAGAGACCTTATCACTCAACCTGAAAGGACATTATAGCAAAGCGAAGGTCAATCTCTTCTCCAGCATAACTACAGACAGGACAAGAGGAAATGGCCTCAAGTTGCACCCAGAAGGTTCAGGTTAGACCTTAGGAAGAATTTCTACACGGACAGAGTAGTGAAGTCTTGAAACAGGCTTCCCAAGGAAGTGGTGGAGTCACCCCTTCCTCCCTACATTCCCCCTTCATGTACTTATACATATATCATATCCCCTCTCAGCCTTCTCCAGAGAAAACAGGCCCAACTCACTCAGCCTCTCCTTGTACATGAGATGTTCTAGGCCCTTAATCATTTCTGTTGCCCTCCGCTGGACCCTCTCGAGAAGCTCCACGTCCCTCTTATACTGGGGAGCCCAGAGCTGCACACAGTACTCCAGGTGCAGCCTCACCAGAGCTGAGTAGAGGGTCAGGATCCCCTCCTTGACCTGCTGGCAACATCCTCCTGATGCAGGCCAGGATTCCATTGGCCTTCTTGGCCACGAGGGCACACTGCTCACTCATGGTTACCTTGGTGTCAACCAGGACTGCCAGGTCCCTCTCTGCAGAGGTGCTTTCCTGTAGGTCAGCCCCTAATCTGTACTGGTGCCTGGGGTTATTCCTCTCCAGGTGCAGGACCCTACACTTGGCCTTATTGAACCTCATGAGGTTCCTCTCTGCCCAACTCTCCAGCTTGTCCAGACACTTCTGGATGGCAGCACAGCCCTCTGGAGTGTCGGCCACTCCACTTGGTATCATCCACAAACTTGCTCACGGTGCACTCAGTGCCTTTGTCCAAGTCATTAATAAACAGGTTGAAGAGCACTGGGCCCAGTACTGACCCCTGGTGGACACCACTGGCTGCAGGCCTCCAACTGGACTTGGCCCCATTTATTACCACCCTCTGAGCTCTGCCATCCAGCCAGTTCTTGATCCACCTCACTGTCCACCCATTCAGTCTACATTTCCAGAGCTTTCCTATGAGGATATTATGAGATATGGTGTCCAAAGCCTTGCTGAAGTCAAGGTAGACAACATCCATGGCTCTCCCCTCGTCCAGCCGGCCAGTCACCCCATCATAGAAGGCTATTAGGTTCGTCAGAAATGACTTCCCCTCTGTGAATCCATGCTGACAATTCCTCATCACCTCCTTCTCCTTCACATGCCTAGAGATACAGGTCTCCTGCCCCCATATATAGGTTATACCCAATATATATATATATATATATATATATAGCACCCATATATAGGGTGACATCACATGCTGATGTGAGTTAGTATGATTCTGATGAAGATTACAGTGCATAAAAAATAGTTACTATAAAAATAAATTTACACAGAACTCATTTCTTTAAAAAAAAATAGATTGCTGAGATACAAATATATGAAAAACTCACATAATGAGTTTTTCCTATAAATTTTGAAACTGCTGAATAAAGTGGTTTGCTATGTGGATTATAACACATCATTCATTTATTACTTCAAAGAATGTGCAGCTTTTAACTTTGATTATCAAAGGAGTAGCTATAAGTCAGGCTGGCCTTGTTCTTTACATGTATGTTAGTAGAAATTTTTTTCCCAAGATATGATTTAGTTATCAGTGCAGTGTAAGCATATCAATACTTACTCATAAATGGTCTTTCAAAGAACATTTTTAGCACTGTTTTGAAAAAGATTTGGCTATGTGGGCGTCAAGAGAGACCCCAAGACAACATAAACATTCTGGATGATATTTATTTGATAATTTAATAAGTACTAAACTTGAAGTAGAAGAAATGCATGGTTTGGTGATTTTTCATAAAATGAAAAGTTTAATTATGGTAAATATTTTCAAGTATATTTGGTCACCATTTCATTTGGTGAAGGAGGAGAAGGTAAGGGAAAGACATAGGACTAAAGCAGAGTAGAGGAAAAAACATGGAGACTAAAGTAGCATTATTAGAATTATTTCACTAGGTCTGGAGAACAGAGGCACACTCATCAGGAGGTGAAAATCCTGGATTCAGGCTTTTTTACTCTCTGAAGTGATTTGAAATTTCTTTGGTTGCTACTAGCAGGAGAAATTTCTCAGTTCTTTGTTTCTGAGGGAAAATCCACTCTGTATAAATAGACATTCACTGAAGTAGAGACTGAACTCAACTCGTCCAGTCCCTGTTTCGTTTAGAACAAAYGTATTTTACACCCAGAGAAAGTTTCATAAGAGAAAATATGAAAGGACCGTCTCCATCAGATAACATTGGCAAATATTCTTCTGCAGGAATTACAGAATAATCTCTTTGCTTACTGAGAGAAATGGACAACAGTTTCTCTCTAGTCTGAAAAAAAATGAGTTCCTGCTAGGATTTAACTTCTCAAAACAGAAGATTAAAATACTTTTCCATAGGAAGATCATGTATACTGACTAGAGATTAATTGCCTGTAAGTCAAAAAATATATACTATAAAACTTTCAAGTTAAGGAGTGTGAATTTCACTGTGATCTTTGCATAAAAAGGCCACACAGAGAACCTTAAGCCRTAAAGACCTTTCTTTAATTGCCAAATTAAAATGTTTGGTTCTGTTTCCTATGAAAGTAAAGACTTTTCTCACRTGAGCAATAAATGTATTTCAATTTTAGAGACTAGTCTTCATGTTGAACTTTTAAGTTTTCTCCAGGGTTGAAGAATGTTAGAAGACAGGATAAATAATATCTTTATGGTAATTAGGCCAGTTGTATAATATATGTACATGAACCATGAAAAATGAAAGCAGTCACAGTAGAGAGACTCTACTAATAAATACAGCTTTTATAGATTATCTGATGGGATTTTTAGAGAGAACTACTAAATAAAACAGGATTTTAAAAGCAAAGTAATACCTCTTAGATGTATAAAATAGGGGAAAAAAAACTTCTAAATTTTCCTGAGTGTCTGCAAATTTGTTTTTCTCTATTGTAAGAAATCACATTCTCACTTTTTAAAACAAGACTGAGTTTCCAGAGGTTATGTGTATTCTACAAAATGAATAAAAGAGAAGAAAATTAACTTAAGAACTAGAGCCTTGTATTCTTCTCTGTATACTACTCTGGAGCAGATTTAACAGGAGGGATGAAGAAACCTCAGATGTAACCTTTTAAATCAGAGAAGCCTGATGGTATCACCCTGGATAACTCTAATGAAGACCTCTGCATGCTGTTGACTTATCATAACCTTGCTTCCCTGATCCGCTTGCTACCCTGATTCTCTACTTAAGGAATAATAGACATGCCAGCTTGAGGACTCACAGGAACACTGGATATGTGAGGATGAAAAGAAGAGAAATATTAGTAAGTGCTTTGCATATCAAAAGTAACTGTATTATTAGTGCAACTTTTTCATATTAATTAGATAATGTCAACTATAAGACTGTTAAACCATTAGTTTGACTAATATTAAATGCTTGTTTACATTTGATCTCTTCCTTATTGTCCTATATTGTCCTATAACAAGATTCTGAGCACAACTTCAGTAACTCCTATGTGGACACAGGAACATATTTTTCAACTCCGAGATCCTACAGTAACTTATATAGGACTGTAGCTTAAATAGGCTGTAGAGGTGTGGAAGCTGTCAGAGCACAACTTCAATATATCATAGAATGATGAATCCGTAAGGGACCCCAAGAGGTCATCTAGTCCATCCCTTTGCCCTCAGGCAAGATGATTTATACTTATATCACACCTGACATATGTATGTCAGATCAGTTCTTGAGGATCTTGAGTGACAGAAGCTCTACAGATTTTTGAGGCAATATATTTCAGCTCTTCAATACTCCTATCAAGTAAAAGATGTGGGATTTCTGTAGTTTGTTGTTGTCTTTCTTATTCCCAATGTGAATCTTTTTTTTTTTTTTTTATTGTAATTTAAGCTATTATTTCTTGTTTTATTTACCATAAAAATAAAATATAAATACATTGTGAGGTTCCCGTTCTACAGATGATGTAATCTTTAGTGGAAAAGAGGTATCTCAAGACCTTTTTAGAATATAATTCATCTCTTCTCAATGCAGACTTTAAAATAAAGTAGTTGCATTCCCCATAGCGGTCGGATTTGTTGGCCTATATATAGTGTCAAGTTTGTGCTGTGATGGTAATTCTGAATGGAATGGAGTCACAGTCTACTTTATTTTTATGATATCATTTTAATATTAGTTAATCATTGCTAGAATTCACTGTCACAACTGGGAAAAAAAGTACATATAGAACAATCACTGAACAGATTGCATCAAACTTACAGATTTCTGGATGTTGCATTGCTGCTCTCTGTGTAGAGAGAATGCTTATACATAGTGAAGTCATTTTGATCTTATCATCCTAAAAGGTAAATTGTCATATCCTTGTGGAAGTTAGCTGATAACTACTCATTTATACTACTTGAATATTTGACCCTTAATTATTTTATAACTGGAAATTCTCATTCTTATTTCCATCATCCACAAAAATCCAAATTCATTTAAGTCTTCTCTATAGCTTTGCAAACCCTTCAGGGAGAGCTGCACTATATTATTTAAGCCTTACACTGCCCAAGATCAGGAAGAGAGGTTTCAGTGGGAGTATCACAATGGCTTAGGTGGAAGCCTATGACCTACTGAGAGGAATAAATTTCTCTCTTTAATTCTTATATTTTATATCCCTCGGTTTTCCTAAATTATGTCTTAAAATGTTCAGTGGTTGAGAATTGCAAGGAACTTGGAATATCTAAGTAGCTGATTTAAATAAACTACAAAATATCTAACCAAACAAATCTGTTCTTTCCTAAGTGATTGATATCTGGAGATGGTTAGTTTTGACTTAATTCTTCCTTGGTTGGTAATCACACACATTATAGGTTTTAGGTTTCTAAATGTTCTTTATTACAAACCTTAGTGTCAGAGTGTGTTTACACCAATTTGAATGAGTCATAGATAAGATTTTAAATAGGGAAGGTCATGTTACTAATCAAGTTAAGCTGTTGGCCTCATAGGTATATTTCTATGCACAGATAATATCTAGTATCCATGACAAAGCTTATTCTATCTTTACTCAGGATGCATTTTTTAAAAAATAGAAGCAAAACTCTCAAGGATGTAAAACCAGCACCTTGAATTAAAAAAYTGAGTTCTATCACAAATATCATGCACAAGAAAACCACCTGAAGAAACAGCAGTTCAATTTTGACTCTTGGAATAAGAAATCCTAATATTGCTAAGGTTTATTTTTATTTTTAATGCACAGAATGCTTGCACATCCAAATGTACCTTTATGTAAATATCAAGCCATTGTTATAATTCCTCTAATCATGGTACAAATAAATTTCTGATTTTAATTTTCATTTACTTGCCCAGGTTGTAATTAATTCACTCACCTTTGTACCCTTATATCTCCATTCATGCTGTGAAACATTTTTAAAAAGCAGAAGATAGTTAAAATTGGGGAAGACTAAATTCAAGGGAGAAATAAATCTTTAATAGAAGTCAGACTGTAGCCCAACACAATTTACAAGTCTCTCCTTACACAGTAAACATGAAACAGTACAGCAACATTCATACTTAACAAAACAAAAGTATACCACCTCATCTAACTGATTTATTTGGCTGTTAAAAATAGTTTATATATATATATATWTWTATATATATATAATTTAAAATCTTAATTAACTAAATAAACTAGAAATTTAAAATATTAAAAATTAAAAATAAAATTTTGGAGAATAAAATATTATTCTCCAAAAGAGAAAGTGCAAAATGTTTATCTTCAAACAATGATTGGCAGAAGTAAATGCTTATTCTCTACCTGGAGTTAAAAATGAACAGATTTCAGTAGAATCAGGTTTGTGTGTGTATGGTTATGATTTATTCTGCCACCAGAAATTTGTATCAAAGAATCTGGACTGGCATGTAGACCTTGTTAAGTAGAATTTTAATGTCATTTTAGACCAAGAGGGAACAAATTAGGAATATCACTAAACTGTTTAAAATCTTTAGTGTTGACAGAGTATTATTCAGCTTTATGTCATTTTGTATAATTAAAGTAATAAAAATGTTAAAAAAAACATAATCAAGTCAATCATGTAAAATTCAGATAATTTATAAAATCTTTGCATTCATCCTTTTGTTGTAAAGCAGATGTTCTAATAAAAGCAATTAAATTATACTTATTTAATTCCTGCAGTTGCTGCCTGTCTATCAGGCTGCATGGTATTGTACTGTAGTAGTGTCATGCTGTTATTGGTCAAATGACAAATTAAGATAGATTGTGCAGGGCAGATTTAGTTGCACACAGTTATTTCTTAGATGCTGAAGGGGACTGTAAATATTCATTTGAAAAGGAAAACTTTGAGAAATGTCTCCCATCCAGCCTTTAATTCTTAGAGCCAATTTTGTTCCAGATGTTGAAAGGTACTTAGAAAAATCCYAAGCATGTATCAACTGTTGTTATTAAAGCCTATGAATTGCCTGCATATTTAATGCAAGATCAGCGTTTTTCATACTGGTGAAAGACTCTAAAGAATTAGGCTACGCAGATGCTGCAGCAGCACAGGGAGAGACAGTAACACAAAGTGGTCTCTCATTGCAGATGATATAAATCAAGAATATTGCTTTATGTGTATTTCATAAATACTTATTTCATATCTAGTTATACTTTTTAGCAGTAATTGACTTTATAGGTGCTTTTGTTGCAATCTCTGTGCATTTTCACTTATAGACCATAACCCTATAGATTAATAGAGGTAAATAGATTTGTTTTCCATGTGTCTATGTATGAAGGCCATTGCAACTGTGTGAGAACATCAATGAAGATCAAAGTATGTCTGCTCATGTCCCAGTTACTTTACTCTGATGGCAAGATAAAAACAGAGAACCCAGAAAAAAATCCTGTTAACAGACAACCCCTCAACAGTTTGTCCTTGACTATCTGAAATTCCAAATGCAGTGTTTTGAAAATGTATTAAATGTAAGAAATGGAATGAAGGGTAATAATAACAATAATAATAAATAAATGTATGATGAGACTCGATCATCTGCATTACAGAAGAAAGAGATTTTGGTCACAAATGCACCACCAATTATTGATCAGGAGAGTCAATACTCAGAGCAATATGTCTATAATAGAATGAGATCAAATAACAAGAAATCTTTTCCTTTGCTGAACTTGTATTGCATCAAATGAAAAAACGCAATTCGTACAATGAAAGATATTGGTATTCTTATATACTGGTATATTCATAATCAATGTTTCTTTTACTGATGTATTCTTCTCTATATAATTTATATTTCAGTCACCAATAATCATAACATAATGGATTTACAAAATATATATATATTTTCTCATTTCTTGCTTATGAAAATCCATTGCAATTTTGAATGATAGACTCTATAGTCTTTTTCCAATATACCTAAATATACAGATAGTTTTTATCAAACCTTTTCTATAAACTATGCCTTTAGGGTAATTAATTAGAAAGACCTTATTATTTGGAGTTGTTATAGCGATTAATAATAACAGTACTTCCAGTCTTGAAATTTTTTGAATTCTTAGAATTGTTTTATATGCATACATTTATCGCTTTCTTTGCAAAGTCAAAAAGTCTTGGAAAAAATACAAACACAAAAAGTCTTGGAAAAAATGAAATGCTGGTAGAAGCTACTTGAAGCAACACTCTGTAGCTTATTTTACAGTTTTAGCACTCTATATCAAACTCATCTGATAATCCTACTTGATTTCTATTAAACTGAGTATGTCTTTAGTAAAAGGCAAGTATTTACTGTGAGTCAAAATGAGACCGCTAAATTCATTTTCTCTTTGACCTGAGGTTGTATGCTAATGTGTCTCCAGGGGACATAACTCTCTGATCTTAAATGCTGATATTACCTTGCTTGTGTCGTTGTGTGGAAGGACTTTTATATTAAAAATAAATTTCTTTCCCTCAGAACACTTGGATGCCTAGTATATTTTAATGTGATTGGTTGTGTTGAAAGAGGATATTTAATTTCTTTTGCTCCTCAACAGGTGTTTTCCAGTTAACTGAATTTGAAAGTCCTGTATTCATTATGCCTACTAATCAGAACTTTTATCCTTAAGAGTCTTCCTGTAAGCAAGGCAAGATATAATTTATCCAGGAAGAAAATATCAATTTCTGCCATGGATGATAAAAATAATTAAATCTGAGAAAGAAAGTATTTTTTTGATTATTTAAAGGATTTAACTTTGTCATTTTCCCTAATATATTCAGTATTAAAAGTGAAGGAGAGGAAGTGGGGAAAAGAGAAGTATTGTTATTCCAATAATGCATTGCCATATAGCTATTAATAAAAACAATACATGATCTATTTAGTTATTTATTTAAAAGTCCTAGTTATTTAAAGTCATTTAGTTATTTAAAATTAGTTATTTAATTAGTTATTTAAAAAATATTTTGCAAACAATTTGCATTGAAGCTTGTGGTAATCATTATGATCTTAAATTAAAACTGTTTATGTTCCCAGTGTGATATTATAATTGATATCAATATTAATATATGTTTGTTCATATAATTTGTTGACTTTTATTCTCAAGAGGGCAATCTTTTTAGCCTTCTTCAAAACAATAGAGAAACCGTATGCTAAAAGTAAAAATGGTTGGCAACAGCTGTACATCAAAATATAGGCAATAAAGGGTGAAGCATACTTCTGTTTTTTTTTAATACATTTTCTTTCAAGGGATTCTTCTTTGTTTTCTTTTATTTTCTTTATGTTAATTGATCACATTGTTTTAAAATCTTCCATTAAATTGGAAGCAAAATTTTTCCTTCAATTTCCTCACCTAAACTGTCTTCTCAGCTTTTGAAAGCATTCACTTCTGAAAAATTAGTGAGACTCCTACAATAAGGCTCCTGATACACTATTAAAATACAAACATACAATCATACTATCATAACATACAAAGCTATTTTGAAATAAATGATGCATAACTGTGCTTTTATTATGCAACTTATTGCTATTGTAGAATGATGAGTAACATTGAATTTGTTCACATAGGCTTCTTTTTATATATCTCTACAACTCACAAGCCATGCCCTCATTTTTTTGTCCTTATCTTCTTGTCCTTCTATTGATCCTTCATAAGAGATGTGAAGTAATTCTTAATTATTAAAATATGGGTCTGCCCTCTAAAAATTATAAGGGGATCCTTATGAAAGAAGGGAGTTACTTCACACATTTTTTTGAAATGCATGGGCCTAAAGCAAGTAGTGTAGAGGAAGTAAAGACAGGAAACTGTGGAAATGATCCTCCTTTAGGAAAAAAAAAAATCTTTCCACTTTTAAACCATCATTCTCATTATAGCAATTAAATTGCATATATTCAGCTTGTTTCCTTCAAAATATCCACACTGGATTATCAGTATTTTCACGTAATTCCTTATAGAACCAGAGAAGAAATACACGCTACATATTCAGAACAATTTTTTTTTTAGCTGTACCATTGTGTACAGACATGTGAACAATTTAATTAAAAATAATAATTTACTTCCCATTTCTTGAAGTAGTGGATTTAAAGATAGCCACTTGAAATCAGTGATATTCAGGTGGATTTTCATCCTATTATTTTTATGAAAGGGGAGAAAATTCTCATGAAAATTATATTTTTGCTAGAGAGTTTCAAAAAATAAGTTTGAGTAGAATGACTAATATGAACACATTAGCTAAAGAGTTCAATTAAACTTTAATTTTGGGGGACAGGAAAAGAGGTGATAATTCCTAAACTGGAATGAACAGAAGGACAGCCTGAATTTTTGTGGTACTTAGAGTTTACCAGAAAGTAACAAGCAAATATTTTGCATATATCTTGCATATAACACACATTCTTGCCCCTCATAGACCACAYAAGTGACTACTCTCTACTTGAGAGCACAAGAACAGGCACAGTGGATGAGACGAGATTTCCTTCTAATTTTCTCTCTTCTCTCTGACATTAACTAGTAGCATTCACTTACACACACACACACAAAAAAAATAAGAAAAGTAACAAAAATGCAAAGAATGATGATCCATTCCCTGTTAAAATACCTGTTAAAATATCCTAATTTCACAATAAGTAGATTTTTTTGGTTTGCTTGTTTGTTTGTGACTGACAGAATCAATTAAGCCCTTAGAATTTGTATGTACCTAAATCTGAGCAATTGCTAATAAAACAGAGAGAAATACTAGGTCGGGTAAATTAGAACAGAAAAATGTATAAGCTTATAAACTAAATATCTTAACTAAGGAGCTTAATATGGCATTATGTTTCTATGAAACAGCAATGGAAGACATAAAAACAAACTGCTGTGTAGTACCAGAAGGAATGTAAAACAAGAGTCATTTATTATAAGGTCAATGGAGATCAGTAAGTGATGCTACAGTCCTTCAAAGAGTCTCAATTAGGCAGAGAGTATCTCCCCTTGGAAGGCTCTTGCCTGTCTTCACTAGCTACAATAGTGAATGAGACCACTTAGATGCCTGTTTTGTTTTTTGGAACACAGAAAGGAGGAAGAGAGAAATAAGGTAACTTCACTATTTTTAACTAGATTTACCATTTCTCTATCATGTTTTTACACGAGTGGAGCAAGAACAGTATCTTGTTACTTAAAATCTTCCTGGATCAGCAAAGAAAAAWTTTCACCTTTCTCACTGTATGAACCACACAAAATACCAAGTGAATATCAAATTTTGGTGACTCGTGTACATATGTAGAAGAACATTAAATCTAGATACAATAACCTAGTTTAGGCACTTAATTGAAAAATGGGGAAGGAGCAGGGGGAGGAATTCTTAAAATATGGACCAGGTAGTCACTTGAAGTACTTCAAAATGGAAGAGACATTGAAATAGGATTGCTAGATTTAACTAGTAGACTCAAATAGCTGAATATAATAAAATTCATCTAGGTGGCATGCTAGATTAATGATCATATTTAGAAACTGTTAATAGCTGCAGCGAGCCTTTTCCTCTGAAGCTACATTTCTATTGATATATAAATCAAATGATTTTGTATTTAAAGACTTGTGAGTGCAGGAAGGCTTTTCATTTTTATGGTATTGAAGTCCAAAGTCAAAATCTGAAATTCTGTCTTTCTAATCAATGAATGTACACATACAATATAATCTAACCTGCTCCTTTTTATTCTTCATGTACGATTGTTTTGATGCTTGTTCTATTAAAGTTGTAAATGCAATAGCATTATTATATATTTTTTGTATTCATGTTGACAAGAATACCACTTCAAAAATTTCACTTTTTTCAACTATTTATCAAACTATTATGTCCATAGATACTTACAATGGTTCTATTCAAAAGATTTTGTATCAGCCTTTTGGTTTTTTTAATGATGTCACTTTATGGTGAATGGATAGTTTTCCTCCCTGAGGTACTGTGGCTTCTTCTCAGAATGAGTAATCCTTTATTTATTTATTTAATTCAGTTAGTTTGGTTGGTTTTGATTTTATGTATGTATGTATTTATTTATTTATTTATTTGTTTATTTATTTATTCAATGAAAACGTTTCTCTCTTTATAGTCTCATGCATATTTAATGACATCATTAGAGGATTAAATCTGGGAATTATCTGTGACTCAATTAAATGTCTGGTTTTTTTTGGTTGGTTGCTTTAGTGTTTAGTGTGTTTTTTTTTCTTTTTTTTTCATGATCAAAAACAATAGGAACATCGGGAATAAAAGGAGAAAGGCATGTTTAATTGCAAGATGATAAATTCCCTAACAATTCAATAGCTATCCCCCATATGACCTTGTTCCTCAGCCCAAAGATTTTCACAGCTGTGAAAATACAAGTTTGAATATCCTCCAAACAAATAAATTTTATCATAACCTGCACCAAAGTAGGGATGTGCTTAATATTGATACTTGCTACACATGTGGCTATATTGACTACTGGTGCTTAAGTATCATTACTTTCAGGAATGTTCTGTAGCTTGATTTATAATGGTATTTTTAGTAGTATTTAGAGTAGATTGCTATTCCTCAGAGTCCAAATAAGCAAGAAATTATATTCAGCTATTATATTATCTAGCAACATTTTGCAAGTAGGAAATGTTAATATGCTTATGGGAAATTCCAGAACCTATTCAAATGGTATAAGACATTTTTATACAGCTTATTTAATCACGTCCAAAGGACAATTATTTTGTTAACATAGCATAACAGTTTCCCTCTTTCAAAATAAAATATGCACTCTCTGTTACCTTTATAAGAAAACATATCTTCATATCTTCAATTTCCCCACAGTGATTCATGAAAAATCTTTTTTTTTTTTAATGAAGTCAGAAATAATAAATTTATGTGATAATTTCTCTGTGCTTTGGAATATAAATATTATTTGGCTTCTAATAATAATAAAAAATCACCCAACGGTGCCATTAACATTTGATGTCATTAGATAGGCTCTCCCATTGCCTAGTGGGAGAGTGAAATCATACTAGTTATTTGGTAYCATACAGAAGCTATGACAAACAAGAGTTTCATGACATTTCCTAAAAAATATTACCAATATTATTCAATTAGACATTGGAGGGTTAAATCTGATTTCTTTTCTCAACTCTTTGTAGGCAAAATGCTACTGCCATRGCCAAAAGCATTCTGAACAGCAGGAGGAAAGAGATCATAAAAATATCTCTTCTGAAAAGGTCTTTTTGTAATATCAAAAACTTCTCAAACTAAGAAAGTCACCTCAATATATTTTGTTTTCTTATTTTTAAAGGCTTTAAAGGTTTAAAAAGTCTCTTTCAGCTCTGTCTGGTTCTGGGGGTGAGAAGCAAGAAAACGTTGCCTTGTTTATTCCATTTTGTAGAGAGAAATGAGAATCATACCAAAAGGACAGAAAATTAGAAAGCAAGGGAGAAGGAGCAGAGAAAATTGATCATCAGAAAGTGTCCAAGGAGACTGTGAACTTATCCTATAAAAAGCAACACAAAAATGAAATGGACTGACGCACCTGAAGTGTTCTTCCCAATAACTATTGCCCAGTTCCCTTCAGAAGAACAGTAATTGCCTTTCATACAGCACTTGTGGAGATTGGTAAGATAAATAACCACAGCTCTGTTCAATAAAGTGAAATAGAAAAAAAACAGCACTAGAACAAAGATGAGAACTTCTCTTTTTGTAAAGCTTTCTTGCAAACTGAAATGAGTCACATATTTAATGCATAAATTGGATAGACATTATTTATACAGAACAAACATACACATTGATTCTCTCTCCTGCTCTGATCAGATAAAAATCTGGGATCTGATACTTTAATCTTCTCTCTTTGCTGGAACTATAACTCTAGCGAGCTAARCAGCTCTCTGATCTTCTTGGTATTTCTCTCTCTCAGATTACATGAGGTAAGACAATCTAGAACTTCAGAACATCAACACCAGGCCAGCATGACTGAACATTCCCTGTTCAGTCATTCCGTGAACATTCTCTGTTGCCAGTGGCCCCACACCCTCGTGCAAAATGCTCATTCTCAAAAATAGGTATATTATGTAAGTTGAAAGTTCCATCTCCAGATGAGGAAGAACTTCTTCACTGTGAGGGTGACAGAGCTCTGGAACAGGCTGCTCAGGGAGGTTGTGGAGTCTCCTTCTCTGGACGTCTTGAGAAGACGCCTGGATGCCACCCTGTGCCATGTGCTCTAGGTGTCCCTGCTGGAGCAGGGGGTTGGACTAGATGATCTCTGGAGGTCCCTTCCAACCTTAATGATTCTGTGATTCTCTGAAAAAAATTTCTTCCTTAGCTCTGGTTTAATGGACAGACAAGAAGAAAGTGAGGTACATAAACCCAGCAATGTTGTGAACTTTCAGTCACTTTCAGAACTCAGATCTTTCTCTAGTTCCTGCTCATTGGTCATATGGTCATTGGTAGGACTATGCTTTTCTCCTACATAGCTTTTCTCTCCACACTGCTAGTGGAGGTGGATGGTGAACTCACATACCAATGAAGCTCTTGACTTCATGGGTTTCATAATAAGCAGATCCTACTAGACTCATTATTGATAAGGCACTTCTAGTACCTGGTAAATCCTATCTATATTGATTGCCAAACAAGTTGTAATATCATGACTCAAATGACCCTAATAACCTACAGCATTTCAATCCAAGATGATAGTGTGCCTTGACAGTCATTTACATACATATTTCTTATGTTCCCAGCTCTGCTCAGCCACACATCTTCCATCATCCTCTTTCTGACCAATTAACAGAAACTAACCATGTTTTCACAAGCATTCAAGCTCACCATAGCATTATCTTTGAATTAACAACCACATTGATGAAGAAAAACTTAGTATCATTGGTGTACATCTACATATAAGTCATGCCCCATCTGTTCCAATCTGATCATGATTGCAGCCTATTCATCTTTTCTCATGTCTCTGCTTCCAATCTGAGTTGCAATGCTGAAAAAAAAATGTGAAGAAAGAAAGGTAGCCCTTATTCAACCAACTCAAGAAAATTTGAAGTTTTATCTTCTCTGTGGGTGGATACTTAGTCTTTGGAATGGCTGTGATAGCCTATGTTTTGTCCAAAGTCTACAAGAATTGTGTGGTATGGTCTTATTAAATGAATAGTATATTTGGATACAGAAATCTACAGATGTCCATGTAAATGCAAGACTTTTTGCCTAATGCATTTTTCCATGAGAAATAATGTTCAAGAAAGGTGTGTTTCTTAACTTTTTCCTGCTTTTTTGTGTGTTTATTTTTATATATGTTGTTTATATATTTTTKGCTTCTATCATCAGAGGTTTCAATTTATTCTGCATCCTTCTGTGTGTTTGTAAGTATATATAAAGGTCTTTTAAAAAGTAAAAAAGAAATTTAACTAAAGATTATCTAAATTAACTTTGCTATTTAATATACTTTTTAAATATGATGAATCTAAATCACGTAACCATTGTTCTTTAACATTAAGAATTTTTTTCCTCTTATGTGTATTACCCTCTGTTGTGAGAGAGGAACTTATTCATTTTCACTTTGTCAGGAATCAGATTATTTCTTTGACAAAATGAAATTTACCTCAGAGATTGAAAATAATTATAGATTTTATTAAATATATATCTTCCACTAATTTAAATATTAGCAGCTACATACAGTATGGTGAGCACAGCAGTTTATGCTTCTGAGACATGGATCTAARATATTTCAAGCTGACATTACTCAGACATCATGTCTAATTGTCAGAGCACTAGAATGTAGAATAACCTAGAGATTAATCCAGGGTGAATAGCAAAGCTTTTGCTGGACTTAAGTAAGTTTACATCCTTACCTGATTGCTATTCAAAGCTCTTGAATATGGAAAGAGAGCTGAAATCTCAAAGGAAAAACCTTGCTATAAAAGATTCCCATTCTTCTTACTTCTAGTCAGGTTGCAAATCAAACCTTTCCCCTCTCCCACTGTCTCAGAATTTCTGTTTCTAATTCTAACAAAAGAAAAAATCATAAAACTGGAAAACAACAAAACATAGGGAATATTTGAGGATAAGTATTAGGCAAGAGAGGTGCTGTAGCAGAGATAAGAAAACAATAGGAGCCAGTAATTGTTCTCTGTCACGTAAAAGCTAATTCTGAATAATGGCATCCCCCTTCAAATTTATCTGAAGTTAATAGAAGATATTCTCACATGCTTGCATAGCCATAGAACAATAAAACTCAAGAAGATTTCCACTCTGAACCGGATTTACGGGATTTTTCAAGTCTAATTTATGCTTAATAGTAACATTATCAAAAAGACCTCTGAATTCAGGGTCACTTAAGGAGTTTACTGGAAGGAACATTTTTTTGTCTTGTCTCTAGGGTGTTTTTATTTGCACTGTTTTCTCTGGAATTAAATAAGAAAAATAAAATTCCATGTCAGATTCCTTATTTTAAGATAGTGTGCTTTCTTTTGGTTAGTATCTCTGGAGGAAGTATTTCAAAAAGGTTATTCATATCTTGAACTCTCCAACACTGCAGATACATTCCTGATCATTCTTTTTTGGCACAGCTTTTAATAAATGGATGTTCAAGTAAAACCTATAATCTTTCTTTCAGCAAATGAATAATCATAATAATAAATCTCAATCACTTGGTAGTAGGGGCAAATCTAGGAGGAGATCCAAGGAGAATGTAAGCTAGAGACTGCCAGCTTACATTCACTATGGACAAACATACGTTCAGCCCTATTCCTAACTGACCAGTCAAAAACTATACCTAAACATCTTTATATCTTCCCCCCTCCCCCGAATTACTGCCTTTCTATTCTTTTTTTTTTTTTCCAGATATAGTTTTATTTATAAAAATGAAAACACCCTGATTCTTTCTCTCCATTCCACATTCCATTCCTTGTGTCTGTATTAGTGAACTCGTTCAGGTGTAATTTCATGCTTGTTTCAATGAAAATTTAAGTGAATTTGAGAAGTCATTACTCATGTTCAGATCACACTCTGTATCGATTTTTTTTTTTTTTTTTTTTGGCTAGGTTCCCCAACAATTGCTAGAGTTGACCACCAACGTTATCAGAAAACCTAGGAAATATTAACCAGTACAAACGAGATTGATATTAAAAAAAATTTAGAATTCCACTGATTTGCATTGAAGTTACTGTGTTTTGTTTGAATTACATTACCATATACAGCTATATCTCTATGTATATAAAGAAGTATTATTACTATATATCTTTGCATATCTTCTTGCCATTCGGCTCAGTGAGAAATAAACATGTTTATTGTAAGTATTGTATGCAAAGAATACAATACTGAAATATGATCATTTTTGTTTCTTCAATAAAGTGTTAATATTCTTTAAAGAAAAAGAACTGTGATATAACACTGTATATCAGAGTATGCATCAGAGTATGATGCAGTTTTTTACTTGAACCATATGCACAGTCCTGAAGGACCAGACCAGAGGTCACTTAGGCATTAAGATCCATCTGAAACAGGGCATCCAAATAGTTCAGAGTAGGTTACTCAAAACTTAATAATTGAATACTTGCCTATAATAGAAGTTTCTTTCTAAATCCCTGGTGGTAGAGTTGAAGTTCTAAAAGTTTAAAGGAAGATCCAAGAAACACTTAGTTCTTTAAAAGTTTAAAATAGACTTTTTATGTCTTATTTAAGAAAAATGAACTTTGGTCTAAAACTGATGAAACTCAAAGCAACTGTCTTATCAAATTGACTGTCTTGTAGACTTTTGCCCTTCTTATATACTATTTGATCTTGTTTTGTTCATTATTATGCTTTTAAAATAAATGGTCTTAAAAGTCTTCTTTATAATGTTTCAACTGTTAAATGGAGGCCATGATGCAAGAAATACTCATCACTTCAGGCTCCCTAGGGCAAATGAAAAATTTCTCCTAACAGTCCACCTGTCTGCAATCCACTAGCTAAACCAGTCTCCTGGGACATGGGATATGCACCAGAATATGCTGCACATCCTCGTCTTCTCCCTCCTATGAGTAGCAGACAGACATGTGCTTCCTGACAGCAATTGAAATGTGAAAATATTTATTTTCTTCTTTGAAAAAGTTTAAGCTTAAGGAAATTTCATTCTAATTCAGATGCCTGATTTCCATGATTCGGGCAATTAGTTGTACAGAATATGCATATACTCTCTTTTACTAACAAGAAAAGTCTTTTAAGYATGAATAGTTATATACAACCCACCCAAGAACTAAAGAAACCTAATGTAGAATTCTATTTTAGAATTACAAGTTTTAACATTAATGTTTGTATCTCCTTTTTTTCTGAAGATCATTATCTTCATTTTATTTAGTCATAGAATTTTTGCAAAGTTTTTGTTTTCCCAGAAAGCATTGTGAGTGATATTTACCTTTAAATCAATACAATGTGGGAAGAAAATCTTTCTCTCTTTTTTTTTTTTCTTCTTTCTTTGACTCCTTTAGATATAACATTTCTTGATTTCTGTGTTAGAAAAGAATTTCCATTTAATAATTGCAAGAACTTCTACTGGCCAACAAACCTTATCAGCATTGTAATTTCTTTGGTGTCTTTTCTAACGCAATATTTTTTTGTGGCCAGGGTCAATTAAAATAATTAAAATAGCTTTTTTTTTTTTTTTTATTGTCTTAGCAATGAACTTATTAATTATAACTAGGATTTTTATAGACTCTAGAGGAAGATACTCTACTGCTATTGCAAGTCAGTGAGGATATGAGAACTGAATTAGATTGGGTGCTTCAAAAATAATTTCATTTAGAATTGTTTTACAGTAATTAAATTGTATTTTTTAAACTTATAAGTTACTTTGCCAAGAAATACCTAAGATGTTTATAACTCCAAAAGTGTAAAGTGCTGCATTACAGGTACATATCATTCCTAAGATTTAATATTTAAAATTCAGTGCCTGTTAAGTATCCCAAAATGTGAAAGATTTTTAAGCTTTTTGACTTTAGACTTTCATATATCTTAATATTTTATCTTTTCTGCCCTAAAACTTTTTATACCAAACTACATAGAGCTGTGAGGCTTAACTGCTACTCTATACTTCGGCATTTTCCAGGCAGCATGACTCCTGTGGGATTCATCAGGGAAAGCCATTAGTGCACTCACTGTCGTAAAACTTGCATGATGCCATAAATCTTTTAGCAAGCGGATTTGGAAGATATTTTTTGTGAAGGTTATGCGTGTAAGGTAAACTACATTACATGAGCTTTCAATGTGAGCCTTCAACATTACACTTTCTGACATTTAATAAAATAGTGATTGCAAAAAGCAGCACTCTCAAAGGCCTTGTTATGCCAGCACCAGTGCAAAGAGAGGAATCCTCAGAACATCTCCATGTTTAGTTGCAAAAGAATCTGTTTTACTTTTGTGAACTATGTGGTAAAACCTAGTTCTTCAGAACACTGATATCACTGTAGATTTTTCCAGATAGTGTCTTACTGAATTAGATAAATACTCAAATTAACTAGTGAACACTGTGCATGTAAGTGTACAGACACTTCAAAATGCAATAAATTACTTTTGGCTAATAAATACTTAAGAAGCATTATTGTTCTCTTCTGTCAGTTATATGGTTTTCACACATCCCATTTGAAGTTCAGATTTTCCTTGATTTTGTGTGGCCAAGTAGTTTTCTTTGAATAAAGAGGATATGGTTATATCTGCTGAAACATTCTCTAACTGAAGCAACTGATGTTAGGGCTAAGGGAAGTGATCTAATTTCTCCATTTTAATTAATCTTTTTTTTATATATCTGGACATTGAAAACTTTTGACTGTAATCTGCTCAGGGAAATTGAAGATTTTACTTTAATGTCTTTACTTAGTAGAAATTAGTAGACATTAACACTCCCCACAATATTTTTAGTTTCTGTCTAGTATTTTTATATATATATATATATACACACTATATATACACTATACTATATATACTATGATATATATATCAGCTTTGCTCTCGTTTCTTTTCATCTTATAAAGGAAAAATAGAGACTCATTGTTTTGTTTTAATTTCCTTTGCCACTAAATCTACATCAGCGTTTAAGTTTGGATCAGGATGTATTTTTGAAGCAAGCCTCCTGGTCATCTCTATGTATCAAATACCTATAATGTTTGTGGATAAAGGCTGTTATGTTTGTGGGTTATTGTGAATATTTAACTTCAGGTGTGCCTGCTGGTTCATATAGTAGAATGAATAAAAATAAATAAATAAATAAATAAATAAATAAATAAATAAATAAATGTTAAAGAATAGCTTTAGGCAATTTCAGGATTTTAAATGAAGAAAAAAATCATAAACATTTCCAAGGACCAGTTAAAGACATTATTTTTAAATGAATTAGAACTCTTAAACTTTCAAAATTGAAAGTTTTAACTTCAGTGTTTCAAAACATCTAAACGAAATATACAGTTATATATCTTAAAAATGATTTCTATAATTATTACCATTATTAATGAGTTAATAATAGAAAGACTTTCAGTCTTGAAAAATCCTGTAGTAACATGATATCAATAGGAGTCATCCGAGGAAAAAAGATATTGTGAATTGCATTACTTTAAACTATTCTCAGGTGTATTACTCAAATAATTCTTGGCTCTTAGCTTTCTTCCTGACTAGCAATTAAAAGAAAGAACACTGTTGATTGGTCACAAAAGAATGATTTCCTCCCATTGTGATTTTGTGACCAAGACATAGACGAGGAAATGAAGAAGTTTATTTTTAAAAAATCATCTAATTCGTTGTTTTGAATGGCTGCTACAGAGGAACACCTGCAAAACAAATGATACCATAAAACAGGCTGTCAAAGTTTAGTTCTCATTTAGTTCTCAGTTCTTTCAGTTCTCTTTCTCTCTCTCTCTCTCTCAAAAAAAAAAAAAAAAAAAAAGGGCAACTGTGTTATACAAGAATGATAGCAATCAAAGAAAGCTGATAACATTTATTTTTTGAGGAATGAAGACACTATTCCTTCATTCCTTAAACTGCTTTGATGTTTGCTTTGAGATTCTCATTGAAAATTGCTAAATATTTATTTTTACATTATACTGGAAAGTATAGTTTCATTTTAATCACATCTGTTTCATTGAATTATCAAGGCTATAATTAAAAATCTTTTCACGTTTGCTTTGTACAGACACAGGACAGGGGTGACATTTTCTAATTGTTTCCTTTATGCTTGTTTTAGCTGGGAAAAGTGTTTTCCCTGCCTTCTTCTCTCTTCAGACTGACATTTTATCTGCAAACTAAATATTTGTTTTTAATACCTGTAAGATCACTTCTGTTCAAAAAAGAACTTTCTTTTGCCCTTCCTTAGATAACATCATCAAGATCCTTTTTCTGACTTTTCTGTAACTTTTTTTTTTTTTCCTAACACTTTTTTAACATTTGTATTGACATTTCTATGCAGAGGGATACTGCATACTGGACAGCACATAGGTAATCAGTGCTATATAGATTTATCTATTTATTTAGAGTTGGTAATCTGCCTAACCACTTAATGATATAGAAATATAAACTATTGATCCAGATTTCTCAATTTTATTTCAACACAGATTATATAGTTGCTCACACACACAAAAACAACAAAAATATAATCTTTGCATAGATTTGATTCATCCCTCTGTTTTTATCTTCTTCGTTTTTTTTTTTTTTTTTTTTTTTTTTTTTTTTTTTTTTTTTTTTTTTTTTTTTTTTTGTGATTTCTTGAGATTCCTCTCATGTTGTAGATTGGTAGAGTATGAATGTAGATGTGCTCATGCATTGGACTTAAAACTAAAATGACCTAACGTGAATATTGTGAAGCAAAGCAATGAAAAATTAGTAAGTAGAAAAATCACAATTTCCTTCTCTGCCTTAATCCTAAATTTAATTCCAGACATTAATTTTATAGTGTCTAAAAGCATCTCATGAAGTGAGCTCATTTTATCGTCCAGAGTTGCAACGTAGAAAAAAATATATATGTACACATACACACAAAAATATATGTGTATAATATAAATAATATACATATATTTTATGTATGTACTCAAACAAAAATGAATAGAAATGGGACAAAGTTTTATTGCCTGCCTATCTCAACTCTCTTGCTACCTCATCATATCCTTGGAAAGGCGACACTTAGCTTGGCCCATACCATTGCAACTAGACTTTGCACCATGTGGCTGCAATCTCTAAATGGGGGGGCAAGTGGAGAACTTGGTGAGAGTCACCAAGGCCAGACCAGATCAGCAGACAGATCCATCTTCTCCCAACAAGGCAGGGCCCAGTGCAAGCCTGTCTGCAAGTCCAAGTCAAGATGCAGAACAGTGAAGTGCATGGCTACAGTGCTTTGTAGCTTGGGAAAAGACCAAGAGCAAGGGCATGATGAGTTTAAATGAAGATCCTAAGCAATGGTAGGCAGGGAATCCCTGCTTCTCTCTCATGCAGCTCTTTTCATGCAGCAGTCTGATTCAAGGTTGCACAGCTGCTCCTTAACAAAGCTTCCCCTGAGTACAGGCAGGACAAGATTGCATTCAGTGGCCTAACAAAGTTAAGTTTAAACAATAATAACAGGTTTTTTTTTTTTTAAATATTTTTAGTTCTCATTGGGTGCAATTAAATATCACATAATCTTTGAGCAAGGCTTTTGACACTGTCCCTCACAGCATCCTCCTGGGCAAGCTCCAAAGGTGTGGGATAGATGTGTGGACGGGGAGGTGGATTAGGAATTGGCTCGATGGCAGGGTGCAGAGAGTGSTTGTCAATGGTGCGGAGTCCAGCTGGAGGCCTGTACTTAGTGGTGTCCCCCAGGGGTCAGTTCTCGGTCTGGTCCTGTTCAACTTATTCATTAACGACCTGGATGAAGGGCTGGAGTGCTCCCTCAGCAAGTTTGCCGATGATACCAAACTGGGTGGAGTAGCTGATAGCCCTGAGGGCTGTGCTGCCATCCAGAGGGACCTGGACAGACTGGAGGACTGGGCGGTGAGAAACCTCATGAGGTTCAACAGGGGCAAGTGCAGGGTCCTGCACTTGGGGAGGAATAACCCTGGACACCAGTACAGATTAGGGGTGGACCTGCTGGAGAGCAGTCCCGCAGAGAGGGACCTGGGTGTCATGGTGGAYGACAAGTTGACCATGAGGCAGCAGTGTGCCCTGGTGGCCAAGAAGGCCAACGGGATCCTGGGGTGCATTAAGAAAAGCGTCTCCAGCAGGTCGAGGGAAGTGATCATCCCCCTCTACTCAGCCCTGGTGAGGCCACATCTGGAGTACTGTGTCCAGTTCTGGGCTCCCTAGTACAAGAGGGATGTGGAGCTGCTGGAGAGAGTCCAGCGCAGGGCTACCAGGATGATCAGGGGCCTGGAACATCTGCCCTATGAGCAAAGGCTGAGGGAGCTGGGTCTGTTCAGCCTGGAGAAGAGGAGGCTGAGGGGGGACCTGATCAGYRTGTATAAATACCTCAAGGGAGGCAGTGAGGAGGAGGGGGGCGGCCTCTTTTCAATGGTGGCCAGTGATAGGACTAGAGGAAATGGCTTCAAACTGAAGCATCGGAAGTTCCACAGGAACTTAAGGAAGCATTTCTTCACTGTGAGGGTGACAGAGCACTGGAACAGGCTGCCCAGAGAGGTTGTGGAGTCTCCTTCTTTGGAGATCTTTAAAACCCTGTGCCACGTGCTCTAGGTGACCCTGCGTGTGGAGGGGGGTTGGACTCGACCTCTGAGGTCCCTTCCAACCTTCGGCATTCTATGATTCTATAATTCTATGATTCTGTAATCTGAGAGTTATTAAACTTAATGCTCTTAAACCTAATACTAGTAGCAATTTTTTTTTTTTTAATTTTAACTTTGTAAAAATAAATACATGTGATATATTCTGATTATATTTAATGATTGAGTATTAAGGTCATGAAAAGAACTTGTATTTCTTTCTAATATTTGGAACATCCACCTGGGATATGACCGAGTTCAAAATCTTGATCTAAAGGAAGTTAAACTGAAGTTTGGAAAGCAGGACTCATTTTCTCCATCTGACTGTCATACATGCTGGTATTTAAATGGATACTTTTACTCTGTTTATTTGTGAAAAGCATGTGACATAAGCACAGGACAAGAATATACGGAGCCGATTCAAAGACAGAGAAATGGGACAGATTCAAAGATAGAGAAATGGGAAGGTGTAACTTGCATTAATTGCTCCAGGAAAGCTCAAGTGTGAGAACTTAGCAAAGGTGTTTAGGTGTGTTTGTTTGCTCTCTCTGATCAGGATGAAATACATAAAAAAAATCTTTTCCTAGCTGTTCTTAGTGCCAAACTATCTCCTTAGTACTTCTTTCTATGTGCTTCTGGTTACTTTGCACTCAATTTAATGAATTCCCTGAATTTCCTTCGGAAGTGCATAGCTCTCTCCACTATGTATGTCTGAGATATGAATTCCCCTACACCTTCTGGAAAGTCAAATCAAATACTGTAAAGCTAAGCTCACTTTGTAGGCTATAGTTTAGCAAAAGAGATAATTATCCAGAAAAAATAAATACCTTTGTAGTACAAGATTTGTATTTCAGGTTATAGCTTTCCTCTGTCATTCTGTATGCTGCTTTATAATTATTTAAGATGCTAAACATAGACTTGCTATAGACTTACATTATATAAGCTCATTTTTCTTCTTTCCTGACCTTCTTTGAAAAGTTATCCCTTGCAGTACATTTGTCAGTGTCTTCTCTGACTTACTTGTCTGGCAATCTGTCCACTGGCACCCTCATAACATCTGTCATGAATGTCTATCTGCACCGTTTTCAAAGTCCTTCATTTGTTGCCTTGTCTGTCCACAGTAATTGCCACATTCATCACAGATACTGCTTTTCAAGTAGAAACAATTTCATTCTCTGATGTTGCATTTAATGCCCTCTTTGTAGTACTTGGTATTTTATTCCTTTTTGTATGAGGAGCTACCTGTACTCAGCAACCGGTTATATAAGCAGTGCCAACAGAAATACTTTTCTCAGTTCTCTCATGCTGAGACTGTTATCTTATTCATGCATAAGAAAAGGGCTTACATCTCTATCATATCTAATTTTCATGTCTTCAAGGGGTGCTGACTTGAACCTGAATCAAAAGAATGTGAACTGAAAATTTAAGTTGCAATTAACTGCAATGACACAGTTAAAAACATGAGTGGCACTGTACAGTAGAATTGTACACTGTATTCTTTTCGTGGTATAAATCATGGCATTTCAGTCCTCTTGTCATCTGAAGCAGCATGGATGCCATTGTTTTAGTAAGAGAACATTAGGCAATGGGAAAATGCTTTCAACCTCCAGATTCTGGGAGATAATCTAATTTACATATCAGAAGGAAAATTACATTAGTGTTTCTTTATGTGAGCTTTGTTTTATCCCAACAGAAAAAAAAACAAATGTGGATGTGTTCCAGGGGCAAAGGCATTCTGCAGGATGCCAGACCTAGCGAATGGAGGACCAATGTGCTGTGATATAATTTCAATGTCAGTTGAGGTGTAGAAGGAAGGAAGGAAGGAAGGAGGGAAGGAAGGAGGGAAGGAAGGA
>NW_020454561.1:1687823-1702386 GCF_003342845.1 Nothoprocta perdicaria
GGAAGGAAGGAAACACATTCACAAACAGCTTTTTCTTGGCTGATACCTTTACAGCTTTCCTAATAGATTTGACATTGCCAATCATACAGATAAATGAAATGCATAGAAAATGAAGGGTACTGAGAACACTATTTTTTATCTGCTAATTCTTTACTGCTAGTATCATCATATTAGAGCATGATTATGTACTGACGTAACATAAAAATGTAATGTTGTAACATTACCTCTGATAATTCTGTAATTTGAATGGCTACATAACACTTGTTAAGTGTTTAAGTAATATTAAGTGTTAAGTGATATTTAACACCATCATTTGTTAAATATAAACTATTTCAACTATCAACTATATCAACTATATAAGAACATTACATGTTCTTAATATCAGAAACTTTTTGATTTTTTTTCTATATTCTTTTCTTTGTATTTTGTGTTGGATTTCTACATAGTGCCTAAGGGGGAAAAAAAAAAAAAAAAAGAAAAAAAAAAAGAAAAAGACCAATCTGTCAATCTGTACCATTTTAATTGGATATTGTTTTARTTTTATGAATTCCCATGTAATATATGTATTTTTTTCCTCAGATGTTAAGGCACAATCTACTCTTTCTAGTATGAATGACTACCAAAGATTAGACTGAATTAGGCTTCACCAATGTGAACAAAGCTACAAATCTGTTTTAACATTGACAGCTTTTCTTCTATTAACTTTGAAATGTGCTTCATAATTCCTACTTTTATAATTCCTACCCTAAAATTATGATCATTTTGTCTATATTTTGTGGGAACAAGATCTTTTTTCTCTCCTCTAATAAAAAATGTAAAGTTCACCAGTAAATATATTTTCCCCAATAACACATTTAAGTTTGCTAATATACATTTCCTTTCTTTATAAAAATTTGAACTATCAAAACTGGGACTACCAAAACTGGATTTCTGAATGAATCATTTGGCAGTGATTTATACAATTATTTCACCTGAGCAGCTGGCGGTAGACAGTTGTTTCCCACACAGGCAGATTTTTTTGTTTTTTTTTGTCTTTCTCAGTTTTTATCACTGTTCACAGGAGCCTAAAGTGCTGCAGTGTTCCACTAATATTGTTCCAAGATTTGCTTTGAGTTTTAATACTCTTTGGCCTTTGACATCCTAAAATATAACACTTACTTGTATTTTACCTCTCTACCTAATTTAATTCTTCTCTAATGTACATGCATTTAAAGCCTCTGACAACTGATAGTCCTAGCCACAGAAGTTCTCAAATTATAAACACAGGTCACTGTAAGAAAATTAATTGCCTCATCTTGATATATAGTATTTAGTTGCAGGGATTACCTTTACAAGTCACACTATAATTTAGTGGCTAATGTACCACTCTATGCACTATTCATTACTCTTTCAGTAATGCAGAAAAAAACACCAACTGCACCATAACTCTTTGTGTTATGATTATTTGCCTGAGACCGTCAACACATTCCACAAAGCCTGCTGAACAGCAATCAAATAATGACTTCTTGGTATGTAGCTAATGATGCAGAGGTTTAGAGGACCCATACCTGACTAAGTGTGCAGGGTGGATAGTGTGCAGTTAATGCAATGAAAAGTAATGATGGAATAAGTAGAATAAAACAAATAGCTATGCTGCCTAATTATCTGTATGTTGAATGTGAAATGCAATGATTCTGAAGAGGCTTGCCCAATTCTGTATAACCCACTTCAGTTAAACCATTTCAGTATGACTTCCATGAACTGAAGATCTTATACTAATTTTCTGTACAGGGATAGAATACACTTCTTCATGTGCCATAAGAATATTGGCTATGTTCCAGTGTCAATCAAAAATATCTCTTTTGAAATTAGAATCCTCCCATTTAATACAATTATAAAAACATCAATTTATATAAATTTATTTTYTATGACTAGTTTTTCACAAGGGTCTTTATCGCCTTGCAATGCCTAGTAAAATATAATCTGTCACTAGCTCTGTGAMTATCATGTCAGTAAATACTTCAGCTGTTATGTCTAGAGTTGATCTAAACCATTATTAACATTCTGCAAGTTAAAGACTCATAGAATTATATGAGTCACTGTATATTCATTACTCTAAATTAAGATCTATCTAAAAAAAAATAATCCTAAGAGTCTGTAGCAGACTACCTTCAGTATTGTCTCTGAGAATATGTTTATCATCCTTTTACAAATTATCCTTCCATATTTTCTTCATTCTTTTTCTTTTCTAAAGGGGAACCTGTTTTCCACTCAAGTTCCACAAAGATTACGTCATTTTTACAATGTATATATCAATAGCTTTTGTTTGTTTGTTTGTTTGTTTGTTTTCCATACCAATATCAAGATTTCTGCAATGTGGTTAAGCATGTTAAATATTTCTCATCCAGTAATTTATGCACAAATCTGAAAGGCAAGCAGATAGGTCAGTGAGTCGATTTACAGAGTCTGGCTTCTCACTCCCCACCTCAGAACGTAAAGGAAGAAATAAAGTAATGAGATAATACTTTAAAAAATGTTGTTAAAAGGAGACAAACTAAAAAGGGATACAAACAGAAATAACCATTAAAAAAAGTAAATAAATACAAATCAAGCTCTGTTACTAAGTAAAAGGAAACAGAACGTCTCAATCCAATAACGAGGAAACAGCAAGAGCRATGAAAAGACTCCATTATCTGAGGAATTCTATCAAATACTAGAGATAAATTAAACCTACCCAAATCCTAATAGAATTGCTGAGATCTCCTAAGAATTGTTGCTTTGACGTTTCTCTTTCTGATTGCTCTGCTCTTGTATGTAGCTAAACAATATTTTCTTTGAAGACACCAGTCAGAGTCACTGCCTCTTTCCAGTGATCACAGCTTCTTGTACAGAGACTCTGCACAAGAGGAGACTCTTTTGGTTCTGCTGGGGAATAAAGCAGGGAAGAAGAGATGCTGAAATTTCATTCAGAAGGAAAAGATCTCAATCTGAAAAATATTTAAAAGAAGTGGACAAAAAAACTCATAATCCAGGTCTTTTTTTCTTTTTTTTTTTTTTTTTTTTTTTTTTTTGACTTGAAAGCAATCAAACATGTTTCTTATAAAACAACATATAATATTTTTATATAATATATATAATATATTATATAAAATTAATATATTATATTATAATATATTATTATAATATATATAATATATATAATATATATAATATATATAATATATATAATATAATATAATTTGTTCACATACTTCAAGCCTATAAAAACACCAGGCTTATATTCTAATCCTTTCAATGGTCGTAGGAAGGGGATCACATATTATTAAAAATGTCTAAGTTTAGCAGCAAGGTATAGGAAATTTTTTTATCATCACTTGCTTTCCCACCTGCCTTCCCAGTCTAGGACTTTTTTCCTCTTTATTTCCTTTACTTCCACCTAATATGTTATTATTTATAATAAAATAAAAGCTTCTAATGTTGCAGCATGCCTACAAATAATAAACCATTAAATCTCAAACCAAYTTGTTTATAAGGAACTGATTAAAACATTGCACTGGTGATTGCAGGGGGTCCTGCTTTAAAGGATTTTATAGATGCAGCCTAAATAATGAGTGTTTTTCTTTAAAGCAGATGAAGTTTGTGTTACTCATTATAAACAAAATCAAAAAAACCACAAATAAATTATATAAGAAAATATGAATGTGTAAATAAGCTTCTACAGTTTCGGAATGAAAACAAATAGAGACATGGGGATCAAGTTCTTTCCCTTCCGATAGGAGGGTCTTGTGTCTTGGCATGGATCATTTAGCAAATCCACACTTTGCCCTATTAAACAGCACAATGGAATAAAATTTAAATTATACATGCTCCTAAGAGTATCAAAGAAATCTGACATCCATAAAGATAAAGAAGCACAGCAACATTTCACCAAGCCTACAGACAGATGAACAGATGTCACAACAGGCAGCAGCGGAACCAATCAAGGAGTCAGAGAGCGGAATGTGCCAAGGGAGCAGACCCAGGCCCAGATGCCAGGGCTAGAAGAATGCATCTCTTAACAGCTGGTTCTATCAAGCATTCCCCATATGTGGAAGTATGTGTTGGCTATGGGCCTAGTACACATACGAAAAAAAAAAAAAAAAAAAGTATCAACTGCAATAGTCAAGACTGCCAGGAATGAGCAGAAACTCTGCCAAGTTTGTGTTGAAATTCTGCAAAACTGGCTATTGCTTTTCTATTTGTAAAGTCCAATGTGACCCTGTAGATTTGCATGTGTATATATTTTATATCACAAAATAGGTTCCAACTTTCTAAAACAAATTCTTACCTAAACATCTTGCAGGAATTAACCTAGTCTATCTATACAAGCCCTTACCTTGCATCTTCCTCTCCCCACCACNAAAAAAAAAAAAAAAAAAAAAAAAAAGTTACAGTTAACCTTACTTAAATAGGAACTTAGCAGATCTGTCACTCATTGGAATTGCGATTGACATTCCAATAAGCTTGCACTTCTTCCTGCTGGCATCCATTACTGGCAACATAAATTAATAACACTAAAGGAAACCTCAGAGAAATTAYACTAACCAAAGAGGTCAGTCTCCAAGAGACCTCCAAGAGGAGCCTAGATGTAGTGGAATACAAGATTTCTGACTGCTTCTTTGCTTTATAAGCTTCTATTGAAATATTTCATTACATAATGTTCTAAACCAAMGAGGTTATAGATTACTACAAGTTCTACTTGGCTACTATCAAACATACAAAATAGGTAATTCACAGTCCTTAGGACTTGTTAAGTTCTGCCAGCAGGCAGATGAAATAGCAACCAAGTCTTGACAAACTGCCAACTTGGATTTTTAAGTCAAACTGGCAGTCATGGCAAGACTTAAAAATATATGACTTTTAGCTCAAACTTAGAGATCGTCAGTGTTGACAAGCACCCTGAGAACAGACCACTAAGCTTGAAAAAAAAAAAAGGCATTTTGGGAAATCTTTATGCAGATGTATTTCTTCTTATTCCTGATAACTTACAAGCTAGGGTACTTGATGTCTTGTGCAATACAGGATTTGAAGAACTTTGCTCTGGGCAATATTYAGCCCAGGAACTATTTTAAAGGGAAACGTACCTTTCTGATAAATACCCTTCTGAGAAGAAATACAGAATACTAGTCAGCTAAGTAACYTTAGATATCACTTTTGAATCAAGAAACCTAAAGTTGTCTTTGGAGACAAAGGAAAATCAGGAGTGCTCTCTATTGTACCAAGAAGCACAGTCAGGTAGATTTTAAAAAGCAAAACAGTTAGTGCTGAGGTCCTGAAACCCATCTGTCCACAAGGAATTCTTGCAGTTAAAATCTTGCCTTATCAGAGGGAAACACAKTCTGTGTATGAACACACACACATACACAAGTCAATTTAATATTTTACAGTTTAATAGCCTATATTATCTAATTAAAATAGAAAAAGCTCTGAAATTGCTATGTATAACTCCCCTTGCCTGTTATCTACCTCTTTTCTTTGGCACTATGCTGACCCTCGCTGACATAGGTTCCTCTAGGTCCTAGTTTCTATCATAAAGTATTCCTCAAGCAAAGGGCTACAATAAATCAGCAGCATCACAAGGTCTTTGCTGGGAGGAGCAGAATTTCTTATTTTTCATTCTGAAGGGCCACAGCWATTTTTATATGTTTGCTTACCACAGTCTGCTGCTTTTTCACTGGTTCCCAGCTAAAGCTGCATGACAGCTTTCCCTGCCACCATTATTTTAAATGGCTAATATTTGTGTTATTCACAGTGACAACTCAGGACTGTCAGATTTGCTCAGAGCTTCCCCTACTGTATGTCARGCAATTATCACTAGGGCACCGGGACTGTTAAAGTAAGCTAAAGCCAGTTTGGGCCAAAACAAACCCTCAGAGCTTCTAAGATCTTCAAGGTCAGTCAGCTCAGTGCCACTAGCAAAAGCTAAAATCATATTCAGTTCCTACAACTTTTTTTTTTTTTTTTTTTTTTTTTTTGAGGAGAGGTGCCTTGGGCTGGTGGCACCAATGCAGGGATAACCCTTTTTTTTTTTTTTTTTTTTTTTTTCAGGGAGGAAGAGGAGGATGCATTGATTAAAAGGAGGAGAGAGATGGTTTTCTCAGACAGCCCTCATCTGGTCTCAGGGACTTAGTGACTAATGGTGGCTAGTATGCCTTTTAAAGTTTCCTAGGAGACATCTTTTGGATAACTTTCATTTGAGAGGAATCAATTTGTACTCTCTGAGTCTGTGCTCTGCAGAATGAAGAGCAGTGAGAGGACATCTGGAGTTACTTCAAAAGTGTGTTCCTGATCTGAACCAAAATACTGATGCAGAGGTCTTCTAAGTGTTAAGGAGATTGTTTGCTTTGAAAAGTGAGTTTGACACTTAAGAGTTTGAAATTCTAAATGCTTAGGTCACTTCCGAAAAATACTTAAAAAGCCCTTGGAATTCTTATCATAAAGCTCTATTTCCCCACCTCAGTGTCAGGCTGAACACCCTATACTATTTATCAAATGTATTCCCAAAGGCATTTCTCATCAGCTGACCCATGCTACTTGCAATTCTCAAGCTGCAAAGCCTAGCTGAACTATAGGATGCTATTGCTGATCTGAGCTTTTGTAATTTTTAATGGCTTTTATGGCTGTAGGCAGATAGCTACTTTCAGATGTTACTGGGGTAGAGAAAGAGAGTCCACAGGCCAGAGCCTCACACATCACCTCTCCCCCTGCTTATAATGAGATGGGAAAGAGAAGATTCAATCTCCAGTTATCTCTTGTATGTGTAGCATAAAACCTCGATGCCTGCTGCAATCTTCAGCTTGCTCATCCCTGCAGGCACTTTCTGCAACACTGTTCTCATAGTCAGCATAAAGGTCTGTTGTTAACTTGAAAGAATGGAAGAGTACCAAGARCTTCTGAATTGGTCATTTCTAAGAAATATTGCTACTATCAAAATTGCAGATTGTCTCAAGATTTTTCAACCTTGCTGCTGTTCTAATCAAGCCTAGTCACCTCAGGTGACTTCCAATCCTCTAAGCTGGGAGTGTCAAAAATATCATTATAATACAGAATATAGAATATAGAACATAGAATGTAATATGCAATATATGAAGGTATTTGAGTTAATGCAATCCATAAAAGCATATAATGAATTCAAAGGTTAAACTTTTCACAGATAATACATTTCAATATGCAATTTTCAGTATCCAGACTAAGATTATTAAATAAAGATGATGTACTCTAAGCCTGAAAAGTATTTTTGCTTAAATAAACAAATAAAAATTTAGGACTCTAATTTCACATCCAACAGTTTTAAAGGCAGTTCCCTTTGGTAGCTATGTCACTGAACTAAGTCTGAGGACTTTCTTTTCTTATTTTTAATGTTGCCACTAAATGTATAATATTACTTCTTTTACTTTATCTGCACTTTTTTTTCTTGGTCCCTGAAGTTCAGAAACCTTTGTGAAAATGATATTTTCATCCATATTTAGATAATTGTACGTGCACTCRTGATACTGGTGGATATCCTTCCCTATCCTTCCTTCTAGTTAAATTCAATTTAAATTAATCAGGTCAACTTAATTCAATTCACTCTATTTGGTGCCTTGTCTTCCTTCACAGTTATATCCCAACTTTAATGTTAAATATTTTGCTTTCTTCACCCAAATGACACCAAGTTTTTCTTTTCCTGTCTGGCAAGTATTCCTATATAACTGTTTAATACCTCCTTTGAAACATACATTTATTGAAAATTAAGCTCTCTGCAATCATCAGTTTCTAACTCTAGACCTCAATCAGGATCTTTATTATCCAATAGTAACTTTTTTTTCTTATCCAAATGGACTACAGAGTTATAGGAATTATCTGCATTTTTTTTCTTATTTTATTCATTTAATATGTGTCTTGAGACACTTAAAAAAAAGAAATTCACTTTTATCTCTCTTTGAAAAGAAGAGAAAATGGAATATCTGCTAATTCCATTTTTTGTTCTCTTAGTATTAATTCATAACCCACAGAATTTCCTTTTAGCCATGGCTGCAATATTTTAATCGTATGTAATAATGATATCCTAGACATGCAACACAAAATTATCAAAACTTCCACTTTCACTGATAAGTCCCTTAAGTAACAAGTTTCATTATCCACTTYAGCTGTAAGAGATAAAAGTACATTTGACTAACATGCAAAAGTGGGACTATTTAGGCTTTATAGGTTTCATTTAAGCTGCTGCTCACAATAAGAAGTAATTTTCCTTATTATCACTCACTTTCAGAGAATTGAAAAGTGCCAAAGCAAAAAATTCAATCATAAAGCATCCTACTCTCCTCTTTAGACATGGCTATTTTTCCTCCAAGTGTTTCTATTATCTTTTCCTTCTTTATRTATTAAACATTTACTTTGCTAATGCTTTTCCCTGTGCTGCTTTGATTTGTAGCATCAAATCTTAAATGTAGCAAAACTGAGTCTGAACATACAGAAAGTATCAAGGAAAAAGTTAAGAGGCTGTGGAAGTGTGTTAATGACTGATTGAATGTTTCATTATTTTTAATATTCCAAAATTTGTTTTGTAGGTTCATTTTTGGTCCTATGAACCTCAAAAAACTGTAAGAGGAGACTGGGACTGAACTGGGACTTGATGAACAAAGAAGAAAACAAACAAAATCTCCTATATGAAACAGACCAGGAAAAGATTTTGAGAGGGAACTTCTATGAGAACAAAACAAACAAAMAAACAAACACTGCTAAATAAATGTTTCAAACATAATGGAACCTGAAATCTTTCAGGGAATCTGAATAGTGACTAGATGACTTAGCTGCAAAAGGAACATTCATTTACAAAAAAAAAAAAAAAAAAAAAAAAGTTTACATCACTGTCACTACACAATTAATCAGAAAGTTAACATACCAGAAGGATCAGGGGAAGTGCCTTACAGTAGAACACTTACAGAAGACACTTAGAAGAAAAAAAGTGGGTTAAGTTGTACTCATGCTTTCATCTTTAGAAAGTCTGTTACTATTCATTAACAATTTGGTAGAAACAGGTATTATTTACCCAAGAAATCCAAAAGAACTTAACTAGAAAACTGGTAATTAGGAACAGGAATTTGCAAAATCAACAGATAAAACTTTTTAGAAGTCAGATAAAATTATGTCTTAGGGCTCAACGAGACTATGGAGAATTATAGCAATTATGATTTTCATGCTTTGGAAACATTATAGCAAAAAACAGAATTAATCAAGATGTGGGAAAAATGAAGAAGAATCAATATGGCATTTATAGAAAGAAGTCATGTCCTAGAAACTATTGCAGTTCTTTGAAGGAACTGATGTACATATAAACAGGACTAACTCAGTATGTAAACTGTGTGCTTGTACTTCAAAAATGTTCTTGACAGCTCTTCTTAGAGTCTGTTATAAAAACTAAGCTGCCATAAGCTAAGAACAAAGCTTCCCTCAAATTAATAATAAGCATTAAAAAAAAACAAAAATCAAAAAGTGTAGAAACAAATTATCAGTTATCATAGTAAGGAAAAATTATTGGCAGATTCCTGCAGGGATCAGTGTTGTGACAATGATCTGCAAAAAGTGGTGAAGAACAAAGTAGCAAGGTTTGCTGATGATACAAGACTATTCAAGAAACAAAAGCTAAAATAGGCAAAGACCTGCTTAACAGTCTACAAAACATGCATCAGTCAAATGGCAGATGACACTAAATATTATTAAAGAAAATAGCTATTAGCATTTATATAAAGAGATGATGCAGACATTCTTATCAAACAAATACAGAAAATAAGTCAAATGCAGAAAATAAGTCACCTCAGCAGGGTGTTGTGGGTGAGACATGACAATCAGCAGGACCCTCAATCAAGATTTTGTGTGTAATAGAAGAGTTTAATTGTTCAAAAGGCATGAGTTAATTTTCTGGAGAGGTGACAGCCGATGCATGCTGTCCTGCTGCACAAGCTGTGTACGCACTGTTAAACAACAAGCAATAGTGGATCTGGATAGTAAGGTTTATTTAATAACCAGAAAGACTGCAGCATTTATAATTCCTTAATTRTTTCACTACTCGCTCCCTCATGTGTGAATTAGCCTCGCTCGCTCACTAGGTGTCAATTTCTTTCCCAAAAGGGAGATCACTCCTGGTTTGGGAAGATTATGAAGAACATTGTGTTTGCTTGGGCTGTGCTTGTAGCTGCTTGTAGTTGCCRGTCTTGGACAGGCAATCCCTGGGCATCACCTTTGTCTCCATGAATCTCCCTCATATTCATTTTTTTTTCCCCACACTTTCCACATCTTTTCCAGGATCTCCATCTTTTTCTTTCTCAATCTCTTCTTTTCTCTGGGACCTCTTTTTCAGGAACTTCTCTTTTCAGCACCCACTCCTTTTGGCCCAGGCCCTTGGTTTTCCCATCTAAACATTTAGTGTGCAAAAGCRCAATGCATGGTGAACTTCCTTATTGATGGTCCCATGTTGTACTTCTTTATCTCATATCTGGAGGATTCAGGATTTACCGCTTTTGTTTAACCCATGTGATATCAAAATTCACAGCCAATCCTTATTAGTGCTTCCAGTTAGAGAGTAGAAGACTTCTGCTTGAGAGCTCCAAAGTTCAATTTTGGACATAAGTCTGTCACCCCACACAGACAACCAATTATTGACTGCCTAATAACATTCATAATTTAAGCTATATTTTCACCTACGACAGAGAGAAATCCAACACACCCTRTTTGGCAAAATGAAACACTTTCTAGAGGAGCCTGTAGCTCTCAATTCACTATAAAATGATCCCTGTAGTCTAGATAAAACGGAGTGTCTAACTTTTAGATGAGTAAAATGAAGATGAGTAGAACAACACCCATTCTTAAAAAAAAAAAAATGAAATCAGGCACCTTGTGGAGATGAAAATGTAATTAAAGAGCATATTATTAAGCACCCTTATACAGAGTTAATATTTCAGAGTTAGTCATTCCCTAATTAGGATTCCTTAATTTTGCAAATATTATGATGATCTTCTTATGAGTGTACATGTAATTTTATGTTTAGGGATGCTAATAGCAAGCTTAAAAGACTGCATCATATGTCAGCTTCCCACTCTAATATTCTCTTTGATGTGATGAATCTAAATAATTGATTACTACTTTGACCTGTATGAATATGATTTCAGTTAATTTCCAAATATTTCCATTAACACAGTCATTAATACAATATTTCTTTTTTGAAAAACTAAGTCCAAAATCTTTTACWTATCATATAAATATTTATGCTCTCATGTTTTAATAAAATACTTGGCAGCAATTAACTATGAGTTGCTTGAGAACTGTAATTTAATATTTCTGGAAAAATAGCTCAACTCTTCTTCCCTCTCACCYACCGTCTCACACAGATACTCAGAAGCACATACTCAGAATCACTTCAAATGTATATATCAAAAATAATTTCTAGAAAATCATTTGTGTCATGTATACTTTAACTGTCTTCCGCCTCAGGACATTTATGTGCTTAYTGTTGTACAAAACCCAAGACGGTTACTATCTCAATAGATTAGAGCTGGTATAATGCTTATATAAATGACAATTATTATATAAATGAGAAAACAAACTAGATCTAAAATAACTGTCTAGTTTGCCTATGGCACAATTTYTTTCATTTTAATGTATACATGTAAAGCTAAAGGAGAAAAATCTGATTCAGGAGTGGAACTGCAGGCATTTAACTATAATACTGTACTATAAATAAACAAGTTTTAACAGTGAATAGTAATATGTGGTAACACAAGTGTAAAAGCAGTTAAAGATTTAAAGTGTAGGTAACACTATATATATGTATATATGTACATTTCGAATGACAATCTCTTTTCTGTAACCGAGGCGGGGGGGAAGAAAGAAAAAAAAAAAAAAAAAGTAACATCTGTTCTTCATCTAAAAAAATTCTCTACCAGACCATGCAAACTAACAGAATAACCGAATCACAGAATGGCTAAGGTTGGAAGGGACCTCTAGAGATCATCCARTCCAACCCCCCTGCTCCAGCAGGGACACMCAGAGCACGGGGCACAGGGCAGCATCCAGACAGGTTTGGAAGACCTCCAGAGAAGGAGACTCCACAACCTCTCTGGGCAGCCTGTTCCAGGGACATGCTAGAACTTAGTTTTAGTTTTAGTATATATCTTAGTTTTAGTATACATCTAGTGGTTTGAAGTTGTCATGGTTCAGATCCTTACGTCTCCATTAGCAGTAGGTGTGACTTCTGTGCACATCTCAGGTTGAAATTACATTTCAGTTTCCTCCAAACAAGTYTCTACTTTAGAAACTTTCTGCAAACTGAACCACCAAGAAGGAAGTAGGGGTATTCATTAGAAAACAGAGTGTCACCCTGAACCTAAAATCAGACACAGAGGCTGCCAAAGGGATTCAACTATTGCTGGTGTTTATTGCTGGATCTAACTTTGGAAAAYTTCTTCTAGAGTGAGATAGGTAGGTAATTGCTAAGCAGAATATACAGGGTGAGTTATGTGCCAAAGAATGGGTTCCATAAAGCTAAAAYATAAAGAGGATGACACTAAAAATAGAGAAAGACAATAGGGAAGGAATGAGTTTGAAGTCTTCTTTCACAGTTTTAGTACCTAAAAGGAGATTACATTTCCAGAGTTAAAACCTTTCTCAATTATATGTGTCTCTGGAATCCTGTTCTTTTATGCTGGTTGCTTTTAAAACATGATTAATGACAGTAGTTACATTTCCAAWCTATTATGTGTCTATATTTTTTGTAGTTATCATTGGCTGTGTTCTGAAGGTCAAATAATATCATTCAGACAAAATCATTTAGACAAGATTTGGGTGGAACTGCAGAAGGATGTGACCCTACATTTTAGAGCTCACGATGCTCTACCAAGGATGGAAAGGAACAACTATMTTCTTCCTTCTCTTAGCTTGTACTGAGTAACTGCTGTACAAGGGGATTTTACCATGCAGGTTGGCCAACTATGCTCCACACCACCTCCTGCTTTGTCATCACTATGTTGCTAAGTGAGATTGGTTAAATAATTATCCTATATTTGATCATATTCCTTTTTTTTCTACATTCTTTTTTATTTCTCTGTTGTCAAAAGAAACTGAAATCCTTTGCACTTTTGACAAAACATATTCTGTTTTGTCTAGACAGTAAATTACTACTATTTCTGAGAAATCCAGAAGATTTGCTCAGCGGATAAGACACTTCTAATAGTAAAACTTTCATATGACAATTAAAAAAAAAAACCATGTAAAATACGTGTGCATGCTTACCACTGTAATTTCAAAAGGTAATTTTAGTGAAACTATTCAAATGTAATTGACTATTAAAAACAACTGGTGATGTTTATCAAAGTTAAATTGGAAGAATAAGCAATATTCTGTTTTACAGGCTGTATGTTTGCATGATTTAAAATGAACTATTGTGCATGTGTATTACCATCTTCCCAGCCTCTATTCCTTCCCTTCTAAGTTTTGGTCTTGCCTTGATATATTGAAATCAAGGTGTGTTATTGAAGTGACAGTGTATCTTAAAGCCTACTCTTTAGTAATGGCATATATGAGAGAGAAATCTAATAGAAAAAAAAAAAAAAAAGTACACTGTTTTTGGCAGAAACATAAATTTTACACATAAAAGAAGTCACATATCCTTAGCACACAAGAAGGCTCTTCTACTTTACAAACTGGAGATTAGTTTAATCTGAAACTGTTCTTTAGTAAACCTCACAAAGACCTGGGAAAATAAAAGCTATTATGTTTTTCAAGTCACTTAAGAAAAGTTAATAAATATTTCATATTTTTCCCAAACACTTAAACACAAATAGCAAATAATGCTAGCTGAGGAAAAGAAAATCTGTTTATACCTGGATCTTTCATTTATGGTTGATAAAAATCTACATAACAAACAACACCCTTTCCAAGGAAGAAAGATCTTTTTTCCTGAGGAACCAATACATAACAAACTCATTTTGAAGATGAAGATTGCTGTATTATTGAGCTAAATATTGCTGAGGGGAAACATAAACTCTTTAAGTCTGTCAGATTCAGAGAAGTCTTTGCAAATGGGAGCAACATAAACCTGACTGGTATGAGGTCACAGTAAAGCAAACTGCTTTATAAAGAGAATTTTTAAGATGAAGTCAAATCATAAATGCCATTTTTTCTTCATTTTTCTTAAAAAAAAAAAAAAGAAGTTTGAGCACCTGAAATTGAAATACTAGGGTGACTTCAAAGCTAAGAATTACTTGAGTGCTTTAAGTAAAAAACACAGTAAAAATATCCATGAACATGAATATGCTTTATTTAATATGCAAACCACATTTACATTTACGTCAGCAGAGTATTAAGAATGTCACTCCTCCAAAATGTCACTCTCAAGTGAACTGTTGGTGCTTTCTCCYAATATGCAAGCACTACCAATATTTTTCTATAAATTAGGCTTGATGTTTTAATTTAGACAGTTGAACTGAAAAAAGACATTGTAATTTGTACAGTGTTACTGTACTGCTGCTTTTGTTCTTTTCTAAAACATGCGGGGGGAAAAGGGGAAAAA
>NW_020454561.1:1702395-1747498 GCF_003342845.1 Nothoprocta perdicaria
AAGTAAAACTTTTCTTATACTGCATGGAAACCTCTCAAACCATGACATCCTAGCTGACCCATTCATTTTCACTAACACCAAAAAATCTTATCCCCTTTTCATGTGGTTGCTGCCTGCCTTTCTATAGCAGTGTTGAGGGATCTTGTCACCTCCAGCAGGCTGGAGACCTGGGGATCCCTCCTGTTTGTCTGCTGAAGACCGGCCTGGGCTGGAAGCCTCTCCTGGAGGTCTCTCCATCCCAAGCCGGTGGGTCCTGCTGCTGCTTCCTCCAGTTGCAAGTCTGGCCAGAAGCTATCAGTGTGTTTCCCAGACACAAACACACAGGCAGGGGACACACGGCACTGCCACCATGGTCCCCACTCCAGCCACCGCCACTGAGACYCTCTCCCCACTCACCCCAATACTCAGGAGCTGGAGTCACACTTACAGCGGTCTGAATTGTCCACCCTCCCTAAATCATCCATTGCATTGTAACTTCTGGGCTTATACCTTGCTAATATTTCAGGGCTCTTTGCTTAAGWACATTTCCGGAATTACACCTTTATTAAGTTTGTAAAGGTTTGCTGATCATCTTTAGATACTTATGTTACAAGTCATACTTATGGTACAAGTCTTCCTTGTACCCTTTAATCATAAAAACCATATTATACATATTTTTAGTGAAGTCTCTTTCCATCTATGATTTTCTAAATATTTGGCATAAAGCAAACTTAAAACAGAATAAAATAGAAAGGCAAGAAAGAAGATATAAAAATATATATATTGCAAAGGCTTATAGTAAAAAAGTATGTGCCAAAGCAATTCAAATAGGGTTAATGTTAAAGCACTAAAACAAAATAAGAAAAACGTAAGAAAAAAATTACATCAGAGTAGCAAAGATAAAATTCAAGGATAGAGTTTTCAAGAAAATTTAGAGTTACTCTAACTTGCTCCCACATGCATCATAGGTAAAAAATTCTGTACAATCATTAAAAAAACAAGTCACATCATTTTAGTCATTTTGTCACCAAGAGATGAGTCTGACAGATATTTTGCAAGAAATCAGTAATATTAGGGAAAATTCAGAGAACCTGGAAAGTTAGTGCTTCTTAACTCTCTTTGTAAACGTAATACAAAAAAAACCCAATCTGTTTCTGCAGTCTGAAAGGTGAAAGGCAACGTTAAAGAAGTGAGATGCGAAACTTTAACTCAGTTCACATGTAAAGTAATATACGTGTACAGTGACAAAGCAATACAGAACATACAGAAAAAAAAATGCAAACAATAGTCCATTCTGAATCACAGTGTTTTTTTATGTTGCTTTTTATGTGACATGTTTGTAAGGAACATAATTTTAATAAGCTCTACTAACGTGTATTTTGACAATTCAATCTCAGTGTCACTGGGTAAATATTGTACTTCTCATATCAATGTGTTCCACATTAGATTTTTTCTCCTCACATTATTTTCATCATTTCTGCCAAGATTTATTTTGTTGTAATCCATTAAAATTGTTTTGGTAATTCGTAGGCATATTTCAATGATATTTAAATACATTGTACCCAACGCCTACAGCTTACAGGATATCCTGTGCAGTGTTAATAAAGAAAGATGGTTTCGCAGTGTGATATCCCATACATAAATTCGGGATTTTTTTTTTAAATAGGACAGTTAATCTATGTATAATCCTTTTTGAAATTAAATTCTAACATTATGTGACAGGATCATGTTTGGAATTAACATAAAGCTTAGTATTGGCAAACCAAATAATTACCGCAGTCTTCTGATCCATCTTAAYATTCACACTTATTAGCAAAGATTTAGACATAAAGCAGCCACTATCATTCATTCAGTGAGGATTACTTCATCAAAGATAATACAAAGCACAGCAGCAATGGATTGACATTGCTAAGTTTTAGTATGTAATTCAGCTAACCATTTAAAGGTAGACTTTCTGATATAAATGCTAGGCTGCAGATAAATTTAATTAAGTTAGGAATAAAATACTTAGCTGTCTCAAAAAAATGTTTCAAGTATGCTGATTCAGTTACCTGAAATGTTTAGTAATATGAACTTCAAGGTTTTGCAGATGGTGCTCTGTTGTATTTATATGGATTGAGACCTGGCTCAATGGTGGAGAGAAGAGGGTTATGGTCAGCGTCATAGAGTCTAGTTGGAGACGTGTAGCTAGTGGTGATGATTGGTGACCTCCAATCATCACTGCTGGGTCCAATCCTGTTCAATTTATCAGTCCATTTATCATCAATGACCTAAGTGAAGGGACTGTCAGCAAGTTTGCTGACGATACAAAACTGGGAGGAGTGGCTTACATACCAAAGGGTTGTGACAAAGTCAGAGGGACTTCATCAAGATGGAGAGATGGTCAGCGAGGAACCTCATTAAGTTCAATAAAAGCAAGTGCACTATCCTGCACCTCGGGATATGCAAACCCATGCAAGTACAGGCCGGGGGTTGACTTATGGAGAGCAGCTCTGTAGAGAAAGATCTTGGAGTCTTGGTGGACTGCGACCAGTTCTGAGACATGGAGCTACTGCAGAGTCCATTGCAGGGCTACAAAGATGATTAGGTGACTGGAGAATCTCTCTTATGGGAATACGTTGAGAGAGCTGGGCCTATTTAATACAGAAAGGGGATCTTATCTGTGTATACTAGTATCTTAAGAGAGGATGTCAAGAGGATGGAGCCAGACTATTTTCAGTGGCAGCCACCATGAGGACAAGAGGCAATGGCCACAAACTGAAGTACAAGAAGTTCCAACTGACTATGGGGAAAATATTTTTTACTAGGAAGATGATAGAGTACTAGAACAGGTAACCCAGAGATGTTGTCAAGGCTCCTTCTCTGGAAGTAATCAAAACCTGCCTAGATATGATCTTATGCAAAGGATTCTGGGTGACCCTGCTTGTACAAGGTGGCTAATACAGTAGCTGTATCAAGAAGCTGTCTCTGCTGCCCTCCAGAAATCTTCTTGACCGCTTGTGCCCCATCATGTTATTCTGCCAGAAGATATCAGAGAGGTTAAATTCCCCTGTGACAACCAGGATTTGTAATCCACAGACATCCTAGAAGACTTGGTCAGCTTCTTCACTCTGATGACATAGTCTGTAACACACTCACACCACAGTGTCATCCTTTCCGGCCTCTTTTCTGATCCTTTCCCACAAGCTCACAACCAACCAGCTTGCCATATGTCCCAGAGAAAACTTCCGTATGTTTGAGCCGCTCTGTTACACAACAGGCAATTCCCCGCTTGCCAGCCACCAATCCTCCCTGCTGGCTTTCCTGAAGGTTGTGAAGGCTGTATATGTACACCAGAACATGCCACTCATGAAAGATGTCCCATCATGTTTTAATTATTTCAAGGATGTCACACTTCCATGTGGATCTCCAGTTTCTCCTATCTTTTTTTCAGGCTTATCTTTATTCTCTGAGACGGAGAATCCCACACCAGTGCAATTATTTTTATCTGCTCACTCTGCATTGAACTACTTGAGCTTAATGTATGTCCCAGAAGATGCTCGTTTTGTGTGCTGAAACACTTCTCTCTTCTGAAGAGCCTTGAGAAGCTGTCGTCAGATTTATGCCTGAGATGAAAAGCCATCTTGCTACATTCAGCAGTAAACCAGCTTAAAAATATCATGCGTCCTGACTGCAAAAGATTTGCAATAAAGTAGAAAGCAAGAGGCTGGGATAACAGTGTTTACAAGTAATTTCTGAGTTTTACAACCTTTGATTTTACACAAAGATACATTTTTATCTTAGCCACAAAAAAAAAAAAAAAAAAAAAAAACTAAAAACCAAGATAAGGGACCAATGACTATATTANTTTTACAACCTTTGATTTTACACAAAGATACATTTAAAAAAAAAAAAAAAAAAAAAAAAAAAAAAAAAAGGGCTAAAAACCAAGATAAGGGACCAATGACTATATTATAGGCTTATCAATTATATGAGGATGTTTTGCCTCCTCTTTCTAAGCCTAAACCCTCCTTTATATAAAGAATAGTTAAAAAGTATTGACACTATGCATGTTCTACCAATCTATGCTGTGATTGGCACAAAATATTTCCTATAACTATCTCATAATTTGAATATCTGGAAAGTTACTGCCCCATACAACATTCAAGCATTTTTAGTATCATGAGTTGTTATCACTGGCATTTCTCATCCACAAAGCAAAGCTGTATACATTATTGCCACTCTGGAAATAAAGAACTACTACTTCTAACTGCAGGTATAACATGTGAAATCATAAGCTTTGTAATAACAGGTAAAAACTGCCATTTTTAATGGCTCATTCTGTTGATCTGCATTGCCAGTTGACTCTGTGGAAATATAGACATTGGTGCAAGTGTAACACTTGATAAATAATAATTTGAAATGAATATATTAACAGAAAAAAAAATCAAATAAAATGCCTTCCTGTCAAATACAAAATATTTTATAAGCAAATACAATACATTTGAGATGAACTGGTTAGTGTCATTTTGAGCCCATCATCTTTGAAATGTCATAGTTATCAAAAGAATTTCCATATGACTATAAAAAAGATAGCCTATCTCCCAGTTCAGTAAGGCCAAGGAGAATTCAGGGAACTACAAGTCAGTCACCTTTAGTCTCTGATAAAAGTATAAAGCAAATTCTTTTGGAAGCCATGTTCAGACACATTAAGGAAAACAACTTGATTAGAAACAGCCACAACAGATGTAGAAATAGCAAATCATGCACAAACAAATTAGTAGCTTTCTCCAGGAAGAGAAATGGAAGGGGGTACGGAACACACCCCCTTCCTCAATGGAAGAGGGAAGCAGTATTTACCTCAACTTCATCACAGTCTTTGACTTTATCCATCAGATTCTCCTTGTTAGAGGTAAATTATATTTAGAGCTTATTACTAGACAGCTTGCTCCTGACTTCCCGATGATGTATCTTGGTGGTAGTAAATGTTTATTCAGGCAAAACTCCATTTCCATCCTAGTCCTGCCTTCCAAACAGAAGAAATACAAGTTCATGGTTCTGATGAGAGCTGTAATGTTACTGAGTACTGGCAAGGATGAGTAAATTAAAAGTTCAGTGAAGACATTTCAAAGTTCCCAGATTTTTTTTTTTTTTTTTCTAGATCAGAGACCACTTTGAATCCTATTTAATTAGGTCTTTCTTGTTGAGAATACTTTATGCCTAAGATACAAATTATGTTGTACCTAGCTTCCAATTTTCTTGCTTGCTATCCATAGCTTGCAATCAGGAAAATTTAGAGTCAAACTATCTAAAAATTATTTATCTTATACAACTAAAACACAGAAAAAAWGAAAATTGTGAACTATTAAAAGAATTATTTTCAGTAGGGAAATCTACAGCTTTGGAAATAATTTTGTGTAATACAGAAATATGCAACCTCCGTACTAGTTCTGAACAAAGATCCATCWAGATTAATCATGGATGCTGATGGACGAATATAAACATACAGGAAGCATATAAAAACATATCCCTTAATACTCTCCCAGTTTCCAATCATTTGTAGTTGAGAAGCTTCTTCCTAATGTCCATGCAAAATGTTAGCTCTCACAATATCCAATGACCATAATATTTGGTATTAACTTTGATTCACACAGATAATTATCTTCTTTGTCTGCTTTGAACTTTCCAGTTGCAAGTTTCATTTGAAACTTAATTCAGTGAATTCAGTGAACTTTTGCTTTTTATTCACTTTCACCTTACACAACTGGAAAAGCAGAACAGCTACTCTGCCAAAGCAAGATAATAATTTTATGGGTAAGTCATAAGGGTAAACTCTTGATTAATTTGGAATTAAAGGTTTGGGTCACATTTTGTGCAGCTAAGAATAATACACACTTTGTGCAGCTAAGAATAATACACACTTTAAAGTGCTTTTCAATGTATTTTCCTATGGCTGTTACTAAATAAAACCACATATAGTTTTGAAAAAGAAAGAAATATTTATAATTCTAGTAGCCAACAGCATTTGCCAATCAGTCATATATTCAATTYGGTACGTATTTTGAAACATGGAGATGTATAATACCAACTATGTGAAGAAACAGCTTTGTCAAAATAACCTTTTAGATAAGTAATGGTAAGGTTCAGTAAGTGCCCATATATATTGTTGAGGTGTGTCAAATCATTTTTTTTTTTTTTTAATGAATATTAGGGGCTTAAAAAGTAAATGAAAATGTTTACTGTATTTTCAGTCTGGTGATGTCAGCCTCCATTTTAACCCATGCTGATACAGGACATAGTCGTCTGGAAAAAATCTGCATGAAACTACATGGAAAGCTCTGGTCTTTGACACTTGTTTTTCTGACAAAAAAAGACCTCTTCTTCTGTATTTTTCCTGTATTGCCTGCTGTAGGTATGCTGAGGAAGTTGTAAGCTGTAAGACATTGAATTTGTCAAATTAAAGCATTATTTATTAGATAAAAGTTACAATGCTTTGCTTCTGCTAAATTAAAACATATTCCTGTTCATGATAAACTAGTAGTTATTGAAATATATCATGTGCAGAAGTAGAAGTTTAAGGAAACTGTGTTTTTTCCTCTTTTCAGATCCTGGTTTATTCTTATTTCAAACCATCATCGTTTTACCAATTCCTGAAGTATGTAGTGAATAGCAAAAAAAAAAAAAAAAAAAAATGTTAAGTCAGGAGGAGGCATTACTAATCTAAGGACAACACCACAAAAAAAGTCCCAGGTGCTTATCAGCAAATTCAATTACACTAACAAAAAATACAAAGCTTAAAAGGAGTTTATATCATTTTTTCTTCTTTTTTTTTTTTCTCCATAGTTGCCTTTTCATGGATCTTTACCTGCATTTGATGAGATAGGAGTAAAAGGAAACATATTCGTAGGCAGACCACATATATTAAAAATAATGAAATTGCTCAGCATATAGTAGCTTACCTAGCAGATTGCCACAGCATGCACTCTCATTAGGCTGTCTGCTTGAAGCTGAGATTCTTGGCAAAAAGTAAAAATGGAATAACCAGGTGACGGGAGGTAGGCACAGGTATTTATCATCTGCTAAACTGCTTTTCAAAGAGCAGTGAAGAACATAAGGGTTTTGTAACATATATATGTACTGACAGTTATTTTAGACTTTGCTTTCAGGCATGATTTTTAAATCTTCTTTATACTAATGACTGAATTGCCCTTTGTGTTAACATATAGTGAAGTGTTGGCCACACATAGCAGGAAAAAAAAATAGGGAATGTTGAGCACTTTTAGAATTGTTCTGATAGCAGTTTGTATAGATTTGAATTAATTTTCAGCCWGATGAGGAAACAATGACTCCTTCTATCAATTTTTCTCCACAGGAAGACTAATTTCTAAAAACATTGCACTGGAAACATACAATGTATATGAAAATTTTAGCAATAGTTACCAGACAAAAATTTTAGGAAAGTTTTAAAACCACACAGCTTAAAATGAAAGTATGACAGATTTACATCATAATCATTTATGATTGATGTCATATTTAAAGGCTTTTTTTTTTTTTTTTTTAAAATCATTTTAAGCTTAGGTCTTCCATATAATGTCCAAAAGTACAAAATGAAATACCGTAAAAGGGTAAATCCTTCAATAGCTAATTGTTCAGCCTTTCCATACAGATTGCCCCTGTCAGCACTTGACAACCATGCAATTTGCTACTGAAAGCAGAAGAGAGGATGAATCCGTATGGCTACTTTCTTACATATAGACTGGATATATAACATGCATATAGACTGCACGTTATCCTTCCTCTTCCTTCAGTTTCTGTTGCCCGAACATCACCTAAAGAAGCACTTTTTTTCATTCCTAAATGTAGGCCTCCATACCTAAATGACCGTTTAAAGTATTTAGAAATTTACTTTGTGGAGAATTAAATGCAAAGGACAGCCTAATTATTTCCCTTTTAGGGTGTGGGGAGAAGAAAATGCTATTAAATTCTAGTAAATAAAATACAAAAGCAACTCTTACAGTAAGTGGAAACATGAAGTTAAAAAGCAAAATAAAACAACAACAAAAAAGAGGTATGTGGCTTTCTGAAGCTGAAGAYCAAGACATGATAAATGGTGGCTTACCTAAACCCCATTTCTTACAGCATAAGGACAGTTCTTATTTTAGATGCCTCCTGCCATTACTGCCAAGGCAACTCTCCGCGTAGCTGCTCCAAATTAATTTCTGTAAACCGCCTGATCCTCACCCCGGCAGGTGACAGATATCCTGACAGCAACGGTAGCCTAGAGAAACCATTGAAAGTRTCACACAGGAAAACGGAAGGATTAAAAAAGAAGAAAGAGGGGAAAGCAAATGGAAAGCCACAACATTCAGTTTGGCAGTAGTTTATTGCGGTCGTGGTGGGCGGAATTGGCAKGCGCTTGGCCAAGGGGCGCTGCAGGGCGCCCGCTGCGGGAGGCGGCCTCCGCCGCCTTGTGCCGGTTCCGACCGGTCCCAGCCGGTTCCGTGAAGGCGGGGAACGGTCACCRAGTCCCAGAACTGCCCCAGGGTGAACGCTGCTGCCAGATGCATTGTSCTGCTTTCGGACTGGTCAAACTTTGCCAAGAGGTGCAATGAAAACCTGGGAGCTGGGACTAGGAAGGGGGCTTGAGGGCTGGACTGAGGCTGAGCGTGGGGAAGGGGGAGGAAAAGTACTCCCGTAAGTGTTTAACTCCTTATTCTTTGTTCCTCAGTACCTGGATCTGTAATTAAAAGCTGATGATAGTTCACAGCGAATTAGATGAGGTGAAGTTCCCCACGTTAAGACTGTTTAGCTTGTGACATTATTATTTTTTTTTTTTTTTCTCAAAGCTGGTAAACATAGCRTTATGAAAAATTTTACATGAATATAAGCTCTGTTTAATCAATCTAACCCTTAAGTTATGAGGTATATTTTTAATGTAGTTCATAAGTCAGCAATACAACTACCATTTAAAACTATATAGTTAGAATATTTCAGTTGACACTTGGGTACCACACACTTCCTGTATGTTTCATTTCTACTRTTTCGGGGAGCTTTGTTTAGTTTGTACAGTGAAATAACTCTTGAAATGGAAAAGAAAAATCTGAGGTACAATAAAGTTACAAGGTAAGTAATCGCAGATCAGTCTCTATCTGACCAGCTTGTACTAATGTTAATTTATGTTCCTATTTGCAAAAGTAGGCATAGCTGAATTTTACTGAAAAAAAAAAAAAGTTTCATGCCTAATTCATTTTATAAATTAAGTGCAAGCACTCAATTTGTCATAACAGTAATGAGGTGATGTTTAACATTTACAGAAATAGGAAGTATGGATAATTGTGGTTTTTTTACCACAATTGGTATAATAGATRAGATCTCTTCTAATAGGTTGTTCACTGTAAATACATGCTATGTTTTGTTTAAAGCRTACAGGTTGGCAGCAGAGAAGTTTATGAGCTCTTCTTTTCCTGTTGTCTTCTAGGTCAGAAAGGAGTACTTTAAAAGAACAAAAGATTATAACTTCACTGGAAATAAGTAATTTCAGRGTTGCACAAAGGGAATGAGAGTGGCAGCAGGAATTCATAGCAGTTTTACTAAGGAGATCAATGAGAAAATACACTGCCAAGCTTTTCCGTGAAAAATACTGATATGCTGTGCGATGTGTATTGAAACCCGCAAAGCTCCCAAAAGATATCCTAGGGCAAGTCTGGAGGAAAATATTTAACTTGACAGGACACAGTAGGAAGAGKAGAGATTTGTTAACAAACTCCTGTCCTTACATTGAATAATAATTCACCAGGTCTGAATTTTCTTGTTGTCCTAGGTTGTAAATCTAGGCATTACGTAGTTAGCAAAATCTGGCATTAGGAGTTAAAAGTTTTTTTTTCTGATGCTTTGCAGTGCAAGCTTATTAGCGTTTTAGTTCACCTCATAAATTGTTCTTTTTGTTCTTTTGAAGCAAATCTTCTAATATCTCCCACTTRCTGTATGTGGTTGATATCATGGATCAGTTTTAGAGAATATAATCTGATTTTTTTCTTGATGAGCACAAGGTGCTTTCTTGAACAGGTCTTAATGCATTGTAATTGCTTGTGSACTGTTAGTCCAGGGCATCGGCCTAGGGTTATTCTGAAATTTAATATGGGAAAGGATTTAATGGGAGAGTGGATCATCAGAATCAATTAATAATTGATAAGAATAATAATATTTTTTCTTACCAATCTGCTTCTGTCGGATCATGCACAGGTTACAAGTGCTTGCTCTAAGGAAGAGGTACAAGCTCTTACGCCTTGCTAAGTTGACCAAATTAGAGTCCCATGTTAATCTTCTTAGTCAAGAGATTATGATTTGAAAGAAGAAAAGAACGTCTGCCTCAACTTCAGTTGTTTAGGTCAAATTCCTGCCTCAGCTGGAATCTACCTCCACACATATTTTAAGGTAAAATGCTAAATCCTTCACTGAAATGGTAAAAAACTGGTTATGCATTTCTGATGAGTATTGTAATCTCTGGTAATAAAATGGGTAAGTAATTATTATCAGTACTGTCTTAACATACCACATCAAAAATTAGAATGAGTCTCAGAATCATTTTGTAAAATAGTTCTGTCCACTGCAATTTCATGAGCTAGTCTTTATGGTTATGTCAATACCACTGAACAGGAGCAGGGTCTTATTCTGGCCTTAATACTGAATGGTTCTGACTGCTTAGAGTTAGCCACTTTTTTACTGGTTTGCTTAGAAGAGATCTGGATGGARCACTCAAAAACAGTTGCAGTTTGAATTAGCAGTTTGAGCAGTGTAGGTAGTCAGGAAGCTCACTTGAGCTCAAAGAGTATCAGGGATCTCGTTTTATTTAGCAGTACAGGTAGATCCTGGGCTAATAGTATAAAGGTAATCTAAATAAAAGTTATTTCACTGTCTTATGCTAAGTGGGAAAATTCTTAAGGAGTCTTCCAGCAAAGTTTGCAAAGAATTCAATAAGAATGCAGGGATCTGCAGAAGGGAATGGGAATTACTACTTACTATTTTTGTGCACACACACGTATGTAGTGGGTGTTCCCCCCCCGCCCCCCGGTGACTTCTGTTTTTTTATTTTTCTGAAAATCTGTCTGGTAGAGAAATTCTTCAATGGTATGTGATAGTATGTGAGATGCATGTAGTTACAAATTGTAGAAATGTAAGATGGAAAGAACAGGCACTGACACTAGTTTCATGTGTGGGAAATGGTTTGCTCCAAAAGAGTTTCAAGTTTAAGAATGTCATGATCACGCTGATAGGCTTTTCTAAACTTAGATATGCCAGTACTGCAATTAGAGATGCTGGTGCTGTAGCTGAAATATGTCAGGAAATCATGCACAATGAATTCAGTTTCAACAGCTTTAAAAGTTGGGTTGCACTGTAATTTACCAGATTTAACTAACTGGCCTAAAGTAATGGAGCACATTTTGTGGTGCTGCTATCACTCCAGTAACTACTGTTTTAAAAACTATTTTTATGATGCATACTGAAAAAATTACAAAAAATATTTCAAAAATATAACTTGGTACTGGCTCATGCGTCAGTCCTAGAAAATTATTCAGGACCATTAAAGAGGTAGTCACACGTGATTTGTAGGAGAAAGGAGAAGCTGCCTTTGGAGGTAGAGTGAGAAAAAAAATCAGGAGTTTTTACTACTAAGGAAAAATACTAGAGGAAAGTAAAATGAGTAGAGGTCTTCTTGATCCTCATAGAAAATGATTAATAAGAAACTTAAATCAGGATTTAGTGCTAGGGTGAAACTTTTAAGTTAGAAAAATAGATTAATGTGCTCAAAGGAAACTTAAGAGGAACTGAGGCTGACCTATGGTGCTAATACTAACCACTTCTATGAATGATCTTTAAGTAAAATGTCATGTAAATGTGACATAAGCATGCTGTGTTTAACAACTTACACATTTCAGAATGATTCCTTTCAAACAGTAGTATTTCTGTATGTGGTACCCAAATAAGCACTTCATCCTGAAGGCTGAGGTGATGTTTTAAAGACAAGTTTAAGGTAGAGTCATAGATAGTCACTGATGAATTCAGAGATCGTTTTCTTTGTATTAACSATCAATATTCTAGGAATCTGATTACATAAAGGTCATGTAACCTTTTTTTCAGTCTCCACCAATGATACCATATGTCAAGAAGGGAATTGTCTTTAGGTTAAAGGGTGCATACAGGTGCATGAGGGGTACACAGTCAGGGAYGAGTGATCAGCTGAAGGGAAAGGTGAGTGGAAACTGTCTTTTGATAGTGTGATAATTCGTAGGTAGTATTTTAAAATTGAAGTAGTAAAAATGTACCTGAAAATGCTTCTTTGGGAATAAAGTTATATTTTCCACATAATTGAATTTTACCTATGAAACCATTTTTTATCGTACAAAAAAAAGACTTGGGAAAGCCTAGTAAGTACTCAGTTTCATATCAGATCAACTGGAGCTTAGACATGGATTTCATACCCCAATATTATATGTTGCTAATGCAGCAATAATGCATTTTTTGAAAGTAAATGCAAATACCTTAATAGATTTTTAAAAGTTACAATACATCAGTGTGTTTAGATTACCAGCCTATTTCTGAAAGTATCCTGCACATTTTTAAAAATAAACTACTTCCTCCATAGGGCTGTTTAACAGAGATTTCTGGACAGAGTGTTTATCAGAAGATCAAGTGGGAATCAAGTGGGTCCACCTGGACAGTTGATTATGAGAGTCCCTTTCAGGAGTTCTGTAGACGAGTGTTCAGCTACATCACGTGGGGCTCCTGCATCTGCTCCTCTGTGAATACTTACAGTACAGGTGACCTTTGGACCTGCATGGCCGTTCCTGCATGTGCATGATCCATCACTGCTTGTTATTTTAAATTGTTCATAGATTACCTCCCAGCTATTTTAGCTRTGTACAAGACCATGCAATTATATCTGTGCCAGGACATAGGCATAGACATAGACATAGACGTAGAAAGAGAAAGGGTGCTACTGTTTATTTACCAGGGTCTATACATATCAGTGAACTCTGCAGCAGGAAGTACTTGGGAACTCTTGGAAAAGGCCAGATTTTCCATCCAGGATGTTAACACATTAYGTATACAAGTTTGTCTATGCATGGTAGGAGCTGCCTGGGAGAATCCTAAATTCCTACCTGGAGAGCCACTGGACCARTTAGGGAAGAAATTTCGAAGGTGGCTAGTTCTTGAATGAAGCACATCGTCATAAGTTGCTCTGTRCTCCCATCTGTGCAAATAACTGCTTGGAGTCCCTGGTATATCCAGGGAATTAAATGCACAGGCTCACCCTTGGTACCCAACTGGAACTGCAATTACAACTGTAGAGCAACCTTCCATGTCATAACTTTGACTCAGTAATTCTTGCTRGAGACATTTAAGCAGTGTTTCCATTTTCATTGTTTGCTTTGCTATTTCTTCTACCAGAAGTGGAACTTTCAGAATGTTAACCTAGCCTTTCTCCTGCAGAAAACACATATGAAACTGTTTATGAGACATGTATAAACTCAGTAAGGTGATTTAAATCAGCATAAACTTGCACCTCCAAGATACTTTCTGAAAGAGAATGTCATGTGCACCCGATATGTTCCRATAGAAATATTATAAACATATGTAGTACCAGGACTTACTGAAATAAATAAGGAATGTATACTACCTGTATAAACTAGCTTTTTTATTCCCCAATACCATTTTGTACAAAAAAAACCAACCTCAAGGTATCTAATAAAACTGGTCTAATTTTGAGGCAGAAAAATCTATCATAAGGATTTATAGTTCTGGTGTGTTTCAATCAACAAAGGAATTAGTAATTCATAATCTTTTGTTGTACTGAAAYGAGTTTGGCACAGATCAAAAGAACCAAACAGAGACAAAGGATACAAAGGACCTCATTGTAGGAACTAATATAGTAAAGAAGATACATCATAGAATTTTATTAAATATTGTAATAAAATCTTTGCAAAGCTGAAACAAAATTCTCATGAGTAGCACAATCTGCTACAGCAGAAAACAGAACAAAAATTGAATTAAGCTTCATGCTCAAAYATTTTGCATGTACAGAAAGGAAAAGTATGTTATAATCAAGACTTGATCAAGACTGCTAGGAGTGCATTTTATAAGTTGTATTACTATATTTAAAAAAGAATTCCAAGCAAACTATTTATGAAACCGTTTATAGTACGCACTGGAGCTCTATAGCTGCATTTTGAAGGTACATGAATGTTTATCCAAGTGAGGTAGGACTCCACTGCCAMCATTTAGTGCCTCTAGATCACATTGACTGCTTAGTAGTGGGTCTTTCTGGGACCCATGTGGTGCCATGTGTCATAAACAGTAATTTTGTTTCCATTTGTCTGTAATAAGGGTCAGTCATTGCAACTTGGTGATGCTTTTATTTTGGGAAAATGTGCTTTCTTAAGGGGTATTGCATTGGAGTGTGTCAAAGATAGTTTGACATGGTTGGAGCATTGTTTAATCTGTAGTTCGTTCATTCTGCTTAGTGGGTGCTATCACCAGAGTAAACAATTCCCAAAAGCACTGTCAGGCTTCATATTGAAGTTGACTTCAATATATAGTTTGACTTAAGTAATATAAGTACTGTAAGTATAGACTTACTCAATAGTTGAGTAAGTCCCAAAGTTATTTCAGAGGCGATTAACATTCAACCATTCAGCTGAGCCTAGGATCTGTCCTTTGTCCTTCAGTACATGTAAAGATGTACGCTACATATCTTGGATGTTTTTTTTTTTTTCTCGTGTCAGAATGAAGATGTGTTTGGTTTTGAGCTACTCCGTCCTCTTAGAAATGATTCTGTAGAATAATGAAATTTATTGTGAAGTAAATGTTCAACAGTTTAGATGAAATCTATTCCAAAAATGTGTCTGCTTTCTGTTGAACCCAACAATTCAAACAAACTAGCTTAGCTGCATGTTATTTAGATTGTCACACATATACCACCTTCATATCTGAGGTTTTTAATGAGCTTTCATTGACCAAAAAAGCTTGATCAGAACAAAAATTCTAAATTCTTCAGCAAAGGTAACTATATGACAAAAGAGAATGTCAAATAACTTCAGTGCAATGCTAAGTACTCCATCAACTTTTCTTTTAATGATCTCTATGCTGAAATTTAATACTGTTTTTTAATAACAGCTATTACCAGCCACTATTTACTGAATTAGCCACTATGACTAGATGACATTGCCTGTATTCAACTTGATCATCAAGATTTTAATTTTATTGTTGAMAATGACAAAATTTTGAAATGAAGTCTTACATGACATTTCGCTTTGATCACCATAGCTACTAAAATGTCTCATTTAGAAATAAATTCCCTCAACTTGAGATAAAATCATTATAAAAGCTTTTATCRACATTATCCGTGGAGGCAAAATGAATATAGATGTTTCTAAAATATTGGTATTTGTGGCATCAAATGTTTCTGTCTGTTCACATAGCAGTTACAGTATAATGGATTAATCATGTTTAAAATAGGAACATTTTGTTTCAGGGTAACAAGTTGGTTATAAAGCAGAAGATAATCATAAACCAGTCCCTACAACAAAATATTATCTGCTTCACAAAAGATGACTGCAACTGTGGCAGTTGAAAAACTTGCATTTTTTCCTACAGTCTGTTTCTTGTAGGGCAATTAATATTACACTGTAGGCATCAAATAATGTTACACTTCAGGCAGATGATGTGCTGTGTGGAGGAGTTTCTTTCACATGATGAGCTTCCTTGAGAAGTTCCGTGCAGCTCTGACAAAGGTGAGATGTCACCGGTTGCAGTGAGAGAGTTCTTTTCAACTTCCAAAGGAGCTTCCACTCTGAGTATGAAAGGCTTTGTTAATTGCAARGTGCCCCTCTGCAGTGTGTCAGGTCTGGAATTCTGTAATAACTGCAGYAGAGTGAATATCTCATGTACCTGGGAGTAGAACTGGGATTGCAGTGCAATGACTGTGCTTGGAAAATTTGATGGAGGCCGATGATACATATTGCATGAAGTCTAACTRTTGGAGAAAACCATTTCTGAGCATCTCATTTAGAGAAGATGAAAAAGAATGGTACTTGGAGAACATGCCCAGATTCAGAGRACGTAGAGCAGTGGCAGGAGCCAAATGCAGTATTTATGTACAGACTTATCATCAAAGCCTGTTGTGGAAGGTAGCAATTACTTGAGTAGTAGTGGTCCGAAGAGGAGTGCCAGGTTTGAGAGCAGAAAGCTGGGAGTGTCGCTTACAATAATTCAGAGAAGTAGTGAAATGTCTAAAATAGCCTTTTTCATGTGTGCTTAAAAATTTCTCTAGTTTCTCCTGACACAAGAATTTATATTCAGTCTTCATGTGTGCAGTTATGTCAACTCTTACTGTTTTCACTGTGTATTCTTACCAAAACACTTCAGCGTTTGAAAGAAACCATAGTCAGAAGGAAGATGAATGGCAAATGTATCACATGGTCATTTGCCACAGTGACATATTCAGGAAGTAAAGTTAAAGGACTTCATAATTTTACAGTATCTGCCTTTTTTCACTCCCTTCAGTATGCATATGAATTACTCAGAGTCCCAGTATCACATGTAAGTTGAAGTCTTTTGGAACAGTCCTGAAATTATTATTTATAGAGCTTAAGATGAAATTTGATATTTTAATATATGATCAGTACAATACATTTTCCTTACCTTACCTGTATTTAAGTATTAAATATTAAGTATTAAATATAAATATTAAGTATTAAATATTTAGTATTATTTCTCTTATAAGACTCTTACTATTTTTACTGATATTTCTCTTTACTTATAAGACCTCCATCAGATTATCTAGGTAGTTAATTAAAGATTCTAACTAACTTGCACGTCCAAGTCAAGTCTACAATGTAGGACCAGCTCCTACCTTAGAAACGCTATTGTAGCTCCAGTTCGTCTAACTGAAAATGACAAATGCAYGTCATTCTGCAGGAAAGGGCTTTGCTTACTTTCTGAATTTATAGTTGGCCCAATAAAAATCTTAATGTTCAGTGATACGTTCCATACTACATAGAYGAGCAAATTCAATAGAAAAAAAAAGTTTCCTTTTCATAAAGAGCTGTTGTTTTTATTTGTTACTATGGAATGTTTATTTAATTTGATTCCAGGGTAGTTGATTCTTTGTTTGTGGCTAACTTCATAGATCACAATTTATATAAATATTGCATTCTTGTAGCACAAGTACTAAATACTTGTAGCACAAGTACTAGATGCTTTTCAAATTACAGAAATAGACTGTCGCCACCAATGTACACTATTTCTTGTTAACAAAATGGAAATAAAAATTAAGATAATTGTAAGACTGATCTCTTTGCTTTCTGAAGCTGATTGCACAAATCAATTAACAAATGAATATAACCCGTTTAAATAGTTTGCAGGTATTTTCATTGTGCATCTTGATACCAATACCTAGATACCAATAGATGCAAAGTACAATCCATAAATTACAGTTTACCTTCAGATCCAGAAAGTCATGAATTGAATTATTAGGCAGAAGGGAGATTTGCAGACTTACTACTCAAAATGTGTACTCCTAGGTATGTTAGCATTTGCAGTTCAAAGAAAAACCCATGACTTTTATTGAAGGAAGTATATTTTGCTAGTCTGTTAATGAAGATAAACTTTCTGCTCTTGTTTTTCCAGAATTTTCTATATCTGTAAAATATTTTCTCATAGTTAATGAAAGGTATCAAAAGGCTTACGATACAGACATTGGCACTAGTGGGCACTCTTTATCCATGATACTTCTGAAAACAATTGCTCTCAAAAAAAAAAATCATAAAAGTCTACTTGGTGAGGAGAAATGAATATTGCAGAGAAAATGTACTGTGGCCAAATACTGTACAACCATTAATCTGAACAAGTAAAATGGTAGTTAATATATCACTTTCTTCTTAGATTTTATTATACACATAGAAATAYGAGCATTTTCTCCCCTGTTTTAGATGATTTTTATTCAAGTATTAGAGAAGCACCAGGACACTCAGAGTGGGCAGGGAGTAACAGGATAACTTTTGAAATACTAAATGGGTGAGAGATTGTTGTTAAATTATACCAAAACTTTTCCCTCTGTTTCTTGACATACATACTTGGAGTACACAAGGATAAATGATGATTCTATGGCCTTCTGGCATGAAAGATTGATATTTCCACCAGATYGTGATGCTCTTTCCAGCTCTAATTGCTTTTAAAGCTTTTCTAAGTAWCCATTAGTCAGTTCTTCTGCGCTCTAATTGTAATGTTGCCTGTGTGTCATTTTCAGGGTGCTCGTGTGTTCCAGAAAGCCTCTTTTCAATGAAGTAAGCATAGTAAAGAGGATTACATTCACCTCACACACACCATTCTGGAGGCTGAAGGAGTGCAGGGCAGTAATGGTAAGTAATGAGGGAAAAAGAATTATAGTTATTTAAAGGTTTCATCTAATATAGATGGAAGGTTGAAAGGGCTGAAATGCAAAACTAAGTTAAGGAATATATGGAATGTAATTGCTGGCTCACAGTAGCATATAGTCAGAAGAAGAGATCTAAAGCAGTAGGAGGAAAAAAAAATAGTTCCACTCTATCTAATGATGACTGATTGAATCTTTTAGGGCTAGATTACAGAATGGAGAGATTTTGATGAAACTAGTTTTATTTGATAATTGCATTTGATTGTAACCTGCCTTTGTGAACTTAAGTCTTCTGAGCCCCCTTTTGGCTGGAGAGCACAAACTTATTCTGAAAAAACAGTCCAGCCTATACTAGGTAGTATGCTGCAAACAGGATGAATTTATGCCGGAATATCTGGTGTCTTGGAGAACTCCTACATCTAGAGAAGTGGTTTGTCACCGCCCATTGAAAATACTGTGCAAAATAGCAAGCTACGGGAGCGGTGACTCCCTTCACAAAAATGGGCTTAAGAAAAGGTACAGGTCTTAGATTGCACTACATTGGCAGGAAAGGAAAAGACAGATTTGAAAGGTGATTGCATTTTGTAAGAAGGAAAATAGATGATAGAAATCCTAATGTTTTAGATGCAATGAGCCAATTCAGTGACTTGCTGCTGGGAAAAAAAAAAAAAAAAAAAAAGGGATATCCCGCTCTCCCCAAAGGCGAGCGTGTATCTTCTTTGTCCTTGCTTGTCTATTCCCACACTAAGTCATTGAATCTAATTTGGAAGAAAGCTAATCAAATAAGCAAAGTAGAAATGAGTTTTCTGACGAACTAGTGAGCTAAATTCATTTGCTGTGTGTTGAGTAGGATACCAGCTCTAGGAAAACCAGGGAGGGGAATTACCCATCGGTGAATGAAGGGTTGGAAGAAAGAAGGGTTGGAAGAAACAGAGGCACGGGGCTTCTGCCTGTCCAGAAATACAGGATATTAACTTGGCTCAACCACTTTGCTAAAAGCAATCCTATGAGAGCAAGGAAAACTGAGTGATTGCATTTCACATTTTATTATTCATACAAAAATCTTCATACGGTTTAAACAAATAAGATGAGTAAAAGGTAAATCCAATAAAATTTCCTGTGAATGAAATGTCATTCTGTGGGATGTCAACTACCGATGTGGTCTTGTGGCTAAGTAATCAGAAGCATAAATTTTTGAATTTGCAACAGTTATGATACGCTAAAGTTGAGTAAGCAAATTGCTGGAGACAGACTCTTGTGAACATTTCTGTGATAGCAGGTATTGCTGTAACTACGTGTGTCACACCATAAAGTAGTGACAGTGGTAGAAATATGGTCAGTTGATTCTATAAACAATAGCAGTCCACTGAGATAGGAATTAATGCGGACAGTGAAGTGTCACAGTGTCGCTTCTTAGCCTGCTGAAGAAGTTTATACGCTTCTGGAAAGGATATCTGAGACACTGTGTGTAGATTGTGGGGAAGAATCTAACAAGCATCCCTGAACTCTGTTGAAATCCAGCTTTTACCTGCCATTTTATTTAGACTTGACATTAAGTTTGTGAACTGAGATTGCGTCTTCCGTTAGCAAATGATTTCACTTAATCACATTATAGCAAGCATGTTGAACAGTTCCTAGGTTATGTTTCGGATTTGCTTTTCATAATTACTGAACTGTATCTATTCCAAGGAGTGCAGTACTTAGCTCGTGTTTTGAAATGGGAAGGATTTTGCAAGAATTTACAGCTGCATGGGGTCATATATTACAGAGGAGACACTGAAAGGAGGGTAATACAGTAACAGAAGATGGGTTAGAATGGCATACATCTTAAAATATTAGTGCTGTCATTGGAGAGAAGGCAATTCCCACTGCARTTCTCATCTTTTAAACTTCCTCTGTTTTAATGTTATACAGTAAAATTGAAGGCTTTCAAGGGTTTTCATTTAGTCTCTTGTAACTGGAATATTATCTTGATCAAGCAATCAAAAATATTGCAATAAAAATGAGATTGTTCTGTTTTGTTTTATACCAAGAGAATTTGGACCAGTATAAAATAGATTATACTATGCAAATGATAATTTGCAAAATAGTTTTTACTAGTGACATTTGTAGCTATAAACTATAATTATTTACCCAACTCTACTAAACTTGCATTGAGTGATGAATATAAAATACTGATTTCTAATCAATATTTGGGTATTTTCAAGGTAGTTTTATTGTGGTATTGTGGTTTCGATTCTTTTCAGCTACTTTTTTGATAGAGTAGAAATTTCTTTGATATTTATATGAAAGGCTTATTATTTATATTCTTTGGAGGAAGTTAAATGATAAGATGTAAATTGTATCAGTAAATAAATAGTTAAAATTTCTGTTAATATTGATTTCTACATTATCACCTAAAAGAGTGAAGCTTATGGAGTAAGTGTTGAAAAAGATTTTTCTGTATACTGGAACACAGCTAGACTTGATGCATTCTGCATTGTTAGTAAGAAGCAGCTTATCTTTTAGTAAGGTGAGATTCAGATTTAAATAAGTAGTCAAATGAATGACATTTAAATGAAGATGGTCCTGTGTTAATATATCTTTACCACTGCTTCTTATAAGCTGCTCCTCCCTTTTCACTCTGGGACTGCTCTTAGTGACTCAGGGTCTTAAATTCTGACTTATGAAATAATTTGCTGTGCAGAAATCCACACAAGACTTTTAAAAAAGAAAAAAAAAAAGAATTTCCTTGTGGTAATAAAAAGGGCAGTAGAATGTGAGGACTAGTATGCAGCTGTTTTCAAAAAAAAAAAAAAAAATCTCGAACTGAGAATAGCTGTAATTGCAGTAGACTAGATGTGGTTATATTCCAAAATTAAATGTGTTTCTAAATTATGCTGACAGTGTTAAAGACCAAAGAAGAAAAGGGATGTATACTGTGGGAATGGTGTTTAGTACTGCTGCCTGCCTTTGCTTGTCCTGATTTTTAGAATTCTGGTTTGCAGGAGCTTCTGGGAAGCTATATCAGAAGTCAGGAAAAATTTCTATTAAATGTGTATTAACTCAGGCTCCACACCATCTTAAGCCATTAACAAAAAAAAAAAAAAAAAAACACCTTTCTGCTGCAGTCTTAAGTGGATTGAAGCAGTCTGTACTTCAGTTGTTTTTAAAACTCATTTGGCTTTCTTCAGGATTTTTTTCCTGAGGAAGAAAATGTGACGGCATTGTGGTATTACGCTGTTTATTGGGAGTTCTTCAGGACTGATTTGGTACCAACCAAGTGCTGAACTCAATGCCATTGGCCAAGAAGTAACAGAAACACAAGTGTATAGAGAAAAAAAAAAAAAGTTATATAAACAACTCATTGCAGGATTTTTTTTGATAATAAGAATCAGTTATTCATTTGTATATGCCTGGAGAAAGCATACCACTTTTTGCATCATCTGCCCATATTATGATGTAGTCTCTCTTGTCAATAGAAAGGGTTACTGTTTGGCATTCCAGTTGCTTATAGCTTTCTTAGTTTCTCATATGGTCTTCCAACCTACAAAAGGCTATAGCCATTTGGAATACAGTTCACTTAGCCAGAACAATATATTGTTTATATTTTCAGTCATATGTTTCACTGAATTACGTGTTTTCATTTATAGTTAAGTAGTTTTGAAGTTATTTTTGTATTGGTATAAGTAATATTAAACTAATTTTTTTTTTCTTCTCTGCTTCAGTTAATATCAAGTGCATATATATAGTTAATATACCCTGTTAAACTTCAAAAATTAGTAAATAAAAGGGAGATTGCATGAATGTTCTTATAAAAGGGAGATGTCATGAATGTTCTTAAAATTGTGAAAATAGTGCTTTCTCTCAGCTGCTTCTGTTACTGAAAACAGAACAAAAAGTTCTTGTAATTTTGCTGACACTATGCAGTTTTTGTAATAGATTCCTTTGGCTATTCATAATATTGTCTTCTTTTTATATGTTACTAGGTTTTGTTTTTGTTTTATATTCAACTTTGCTATAATTTTTGGAATTGTTAGCAATGTTTCACATACTAGAAATGAGGAGAATACACTGCAAAAAAACTTACGGAGTTCCAGAAATTCTTCATATAAATCTTAGTCATGATATCTAATGAATTTTATCTTTCAACTTTCAATGTTAAAATTCTAAGTCAGTGGCAGTGCTGTTTCCATAGTACATTGTACTGTTGAGAATGTGATTAAAAAACCACTGTTAAAGTATTCTGTGTAAGTATCAGGAAAAACAATCCAGTTAATAATCCCGATTTTTTTTTTTTTTTTTTTTTAGGGTTGGTAGGTTTAGTGTCACCTGTCCCTCCCCCTTTCCTTCCTCCCCACCCCCCCCAAAAAAAAATCAGTTCATCATTAATTTTCTATTGTTTTGATTGCTGTTGAAATCAAGCATTGTGAAGAACTAATTTGTATATATATGAGCACAGGGATTTGTTTAACTAATATACGCATTGAGTTTTACTAAAGAGATTAGTTACGACTTTGGACCTTCTTTGAAATCTTACGTTACAGTCTTGTTTGTATTCAAAAAAAAAAAAAAAAAAAGAAAGAAAGAAAAAAAGATAGTTCCTAACCACAAGAATATTGCAGCAGATGTGTGGACCAATTTCTATATGTATTATAGTGTCAGCTCAGTATCTTATTCAGTATTTCTCCATTCCTAGATCCTTACGAACAGAAATTTTTCTTGAAATTAGTTGGTCATTACTTTGATTTTTATATTGCTCTTCATGTTTCATGAGAACTTACAAGTTGAGAATTTCACAGCCCTCTCCCACCATTTTTTTTTCTTATCCCAGTTTAATATGGATTCTGAAGAATGTTTAGCAAAAGTTTCTAATAGTCACTAGAGTAATAGATTCTTATAGAGAAGATATAGTACCTAATTTATCTGGTTTTCAAAATAAATTCTAAAAGTTACTGCTTTTGTTACTGAATGGGGAAGGAAAATGGAGGAAGACAGACTTGAACTTCTTTCTCCGAGTCTTGTAACCACACTGTGTTAACATTGTGAGAAACAAGATATATTTAGTTTGGGAGCTGTTCTGATCTCACTGTAAGTTTGGGTGGCATAACACGGTCACTAGTCAGTTCACTAGTCRGTCACTAGTCAGTTCAGACCTTTCCTCGTTATTTCCATGTATAATAAAAGACATAAATCTGATCCTTTATGTGACTAGTCTGTAGCCGTATTWAGAAGGAAAAAAATATTTTGAGGTAGGTTATTTCAAGTAAAGGTTAATTAGGCACAGTATCAAGAGAACCTGACACTACGATTTTTTTATGGTATATAGTTGTTAAATGTTATCCATCCTATAGGGACTGAAAAAAAAAAAGTTCTAATGAGTAGAAAAAAAAAAAATCATGCTCAATATCTAGATGTTACRTAAAACATTGAGCACAGAAGTTCAAACTGGTAGGAAAAATTACATCTCTGAGTATGCTTATTAATTGTAGTTCATGAAACCTGTCAACGTACATGTGTTTTTCCTCAATCTTAATCCTTTAAGCGACTGTTGAAGATATAATCTGTTAAATCAGCTACTYGAGAAGGTAAATGTCACATTTCCATCAAATATCATATCTCCTTAGACAAACAGCTTTGTCTGTTTTCTCTGGTTTTGTTCAAACCTTTCCCTTTCGGCAAAGTCGGAGTCTAACAACTTTGTTCTGCTATAGCCTTAAGGACTCTTCCTGTTGTTTTTAACAGACGGGGAGAGCTACTAATGGAATACCCGAATTGTATTTACTAAAAAGCCCCATGGTAGCTTGGGGGGGGGGGGGGGGGGGGGGGAAACACACCACACACACACCACTGTCTAGTTTTTGATTGTATTTGTAGAGCTATAATTCTTTTATTTGTTGTAAGAGGGAACATTTTTTCACATGTTTAGAATAAAGTGTCAGTAGTTTGAAGAAAACAGGAGATAACATTCCCATGTTTCCTTAATTGCTGAGTTACTGTATTCTGGAAGTAAAAAATTTTAAAGCAGGATAGGAGGTGAGGGAACAAAAGAAAGCAAAATATTCCTACACTCACAATGCTGAAAGCAAGTATTGTTGAAAAGATACAATATTTACTAATAATTAACTAGAAGCATACACATAGACACATACTAATCTTAAAAAAAATCCTGTTTTTCTGCTCAAGCCAGATGACTTTTTTTCCCCCCTCCCTAGATAATTGAAATTAAAAGTTTATTATGAGGAGACAGCGAGAGTTGGTTCTGCTCTGCCTAAGCAGGGCAGTGCGCATGGCAGCAGCAGGGCTCATCACCAGCTCCATACAAAGCAAGAGAGGAGACAGGTGTTGGATCTATCTTGGAAATCCAGTCAGGAACATAAGGATGTAGAATCAGACATGAGATGGAAGCAAGGCTACCTGCAGTAGAGGTTTGAGGTCCATCCACATAGCACAGCTGGAAATAAACCTTCCTAAAACATACATGTCAGAGTCCTGTTGTCCTGACTCACCAACTGGTATTCCTGGATGSAAACAGAGTTGAACACAGACTTATCTAGTCTAAGGATCAGAGTTTAAATGTCTTTAAATGTCCTACCTGGGGGCCACAGGTGGGTGGAGACAGTCCCAGGTGATTCTGATCAGTTAAGGCCTGCTAGTGCCCTCAGGGCTCAGACACTTCATTTCAWGCATAGCAGAAAGCAAATAAATAGGTTTTACAATTGATTTCATTAAATGTCATGACACCTATATACAATTGACTATAACAGTTAAAATGGAAAGTAATCAGAAGTTGCTAGAGGGGATGCACTTCCCATGCAAGCTAGTATTTGATGCCTTACAAAATAGGACAAACTCATCACAATGTACAAAATTATTTTTCAGCTTTAATGAAGAATCCACCAACATTAAACTTAAGCACTAGCATGATTTATATTCATTGTTGTGATGAACAAGAGAAARATAAAATGAAAGGAGTACGGAAAGGCTGTAGTGGAAGTGGGTATGCAAATAAAATGATCCCAGTTGGGATTTTGGTTTTTGGTCACTGATTGTATACATGCTCAATAAATACTCTGGCAGTGTAAAGAGTAGAGCTGCCCTGGGAAGATGAGATTCTTCTGATTTATTTCCATCCTCCCCCGAAATTAGCCATGCTCTAGAAAAGCCTGTTTCTTCTTACTGGCTATGAAGGCAATACAAATGAAATGCTTAGATATAAACATAAATTTTCTAAATCTGTGAAGACATTTCATATTAGGCTCTAGCCTAGTATATTCACCTGAAGCTCTAGACTTCAGGTGAGCAGATTCTGGGTGGCTCAGGAATAAAGGCATATGGTGTTGGAAAGCAGGTTGGTTTTCATGGTCACCTTGTCCAAGTGCAAGAATGATCTTTCCCAGCAAGCAGGAAATGAACCAGAGGTGGCAGGAGGCCTGCAGGAGTGAACAAGGATCTCCTGAAAAAAAAGGAAAAGTAAAGAGCACAGAAGGGGCTCCCCTCTCTTTCAGGGAAGATGATCCAGGAGGAATTCCATCTGGCTGTGTGGGGTKGGACTAGATGATTCTAGGTGCTTTGAATTTTAATATTTTTTTCTATTTGAAGAAACAAGAGAGTGTACAYTATTAACACTGCTTATGCGTGTGCAGGGGATTTACGTATGCCCAATCCATGTTGAAATTCCAGGAAAAAAYATGAGTGAATATAGTACAGTATGCATTGTAATAGGAAGAGTTTGGCATTTTATGATTCAAAAGTACAAAGATGTCGGCCTAAAATCTGCTTCTCTTCAGAAGGAATATTTAGCATAATTACATTACGTATTCAGCTTTGAATATCAAAAGATGTATTATATTTCTTTTATAATGCCTCTGTTTTCATTGGCCAGTGATTTTTTTTGATCCTGTTAGTATTCTGTAATTACATATTAATTGCATTAAGTTCAGAAACATCATCAAAGAAGCACCATGAAATGTTATTCTTAAAAATGTTATGATTCAGCCTGCTATCATTTTCCTTCTACATTGTTTCAAGCATTACTCATTTTTATTTTTCTTGGTATAGCTGTTATCACCAATGGAGATTTATAATATGTTCAGAATATGACGSCTAAAAATACTGTAGAAATTGCAGCAATGTGTTGTCCTGGTCTGATGCTTGCACTGATTGTTCAGTTCTGCAACTTTGCTTTGGGTCCCACCGGCCTGTGGAAAGTGAGAAGCCAGGTCATTCTATCCAAATAAAAACACTAAGAAGGTCAAGGTAGGACAGGCAAATACATTTGGAATTTTATAATCATTATAATCATTATAATCATTATAAAAAGTTGAGCCTGGAATAGTAGGAAATGGTAGGAAATTCTTGGGGCACAGTAATAGGGTTGAGATGGACAAATTGAAATACCAGGATTCTTGGTTTCTGTTCTTTCAGAGGTGCTGTCTAGTAGGATAATGAGGTGTTTGCTTTCATATCACCTGTTARCTGGTTAATGGCCTATACAAATTTATTATTTTAAAAATAGAAGAGGAAAATGGATTTATTAGGCTTTGGACCTGGTCGATATTGTTCGGTTGTCTTTTGCTTTACAGGTGATGAGTTGATGATTATGTGGGGCCTATCTTTGGTCCACCGAGAGAACCTCCACACAATGTCCTCCGTGCTGTACATCCCAGAGTGGGAGGTACGTATTGCAGGATATCAGGTTATCATTAAAGCACTGCTACTTCATTTTATGAGTGTGAATACAAGTATGGTGGTTGACATTGCCAGACTGGTGTTGCCAGAAAAAAGGCACACAATTTTTTTCTGCTCCAGACGGTTTGTGTGAGTGTATGCACCTCTGCTGACATACATGTATGTGTTCATTGTCAAACATCTTTTGCAGCCAATACAGGGAGAGGTTTCTGATTAAACTTAGATGTTTAGATCTGTTCTAGTCACTGTTCTATAGTACTGCATTCTGCATTGTATCAATGTCTTTGTCTTTTTGTAGTCAGCAAGAGACAGTAACACTTTCATGGTGCTCTGCATTAGGGGAAAAAAAAAACACCATTTTACCTGCCATATAGGATTGATACAGCGTAGTTCAAACAGTCTCCTCCAAAGTACTCCTRTAAATATCATTGCATTATGTTTTCAAAGCTTGCTCAACTGGCTTCTTGACCAAAAGGGAATTAAGAGGGGATTTAATGGACCCCATATAAATACATTTTGAGGTAGATATGCCAGAGGGAAAAAAAAARGGTAAGTTAAATGGTAATATCTACACAAGCTTGCCTAAGTATACTTAGGCCATGAATAAATTCAGATCTGAAATTAGAACAAGGTTATTTACTATGTAGAAAGTAAAAGTTTCAAAGAACTTCCAAATGGAGTAGTGTGAAAAAGAGGACAAATGATTTAAGCATTTAAATGAGTATATATATTCAATTAAGAAAATCATGGGAAATGGCACATATGGAAAAATGAGTGTTACTCATTTTTTTTACACTATTCAGTATTTTGGCAGGGACAGTGATTTTTTTCCTGCTTTCTCGTCTTTATTGACAAATAATAGACCTGTTTCTCAGCCAGAATCCTTACGGGTGCTGTATTTGTCAGTCTGCAAATAGCAGTACAATAAAGCAAATAAATATCAAGCTGTATTTAGTCAGGGGCACTTTCCTTCTGGAGTTAACACTTCAGACAGTATATTTAATGGCTTTCCCCAAATTCTAATAACAAAAATTCTGGGATCATTGGTTAGTTCCATAACTTGATGTTACCCGTGTATTAAAAGTATTCTGGCTTTCTTGAGTAATAAGGCTGCTAATACAATAAAGCAGAGAAGTGTGTTTCATGTTTACCTTCTTTTTTTCCTCAGTACCTGCGTTATTGACCTTAATGTTCACACTGCAGCCAGCTCCACTCCTTTACTCTAATTGGATTGTCTGGTTGATTTGTCTCCTCCTCTTTTTATTTTTATTTTTTAATTATCTGCTGCAGTATTGTTTTTAGCTATGGTTGTTTTAATAATGAGCATATTTAAAATCTTCACTCAAGGGGTGAAATCTCTAAATAACACTTGTTCTTGCCCATGTTATTTTCTTAACCAAGAGATGTTTCTAAGACTTCTTACATTATGAAGCAATTATAGTGAAATACTRTTTTATTGGGGAAAACATAATTAAAATGTGTATTTAATCTATTTAAAATTTAAATGGCTTCCATGATTCATAGGTAAATCACATTGTTACAGAATTTGATCTGATTTATCTGTGTTTAATTGCATACTATAAAAGACATTAAAATGTTATTAATTCCACCCACAATCATAAATATAGGAATGTACTTACTCCACTTATTCACAACTTTTTACATCAGCAATGACCTTTCATCTCAAGGCCTGCTGATACTGTGAAGTAACCTTCTTCTGAATTCATTTGCTGGATGCCTTCATTGGTTTTAACATGGCCTGTAATTATGTATGTAAAATTGTAAATCTTCTGTCAATTTACCAGGACTTAACTGTTTTTTTTTTTTTTTTTTTTTTTCCTGTGATGGTGCTATATGTTTTAAAGGAAAACACAAGGTATAGATAGGAAGGTAAGAATATAAGAATGTTTTAAATTAACTATGCATTGTACGCCTCCTTGAAAACATAATACTGTAATTTATTGACATGATAAAAGAGAAAATTCTTAGAATTTCATTTTCTTAGAAAAAATATGAGTCATCAGAACATTATCCATTAATCAGCTCTTCAGTAAGTCCTTGCTATGTCTGTCCCTCTTGAGTTCAGACTACTTTCTCACTGCTTACAACATCATTTCTTTCAGGACAGTTTGCTTTTATAGCTGAAAATATGAACACTTCTCACATCTTTCTCTTTGTATCAAATTTTACCTATTTGTAGAAAATTACATGAACTCCCTTTATTCTTATCTTGTCTACACTAAGTAATCTCCTATGTTAGTCGTCCAATTAGTAATGCTTTCTCAACCTCTAATCATCAGTTTGCCTCTCTTCAAAGCTTTCTTCAGCTAGTTCACATCTTAAATGAAGTGTAATGCATGAAAATGAATATATTATTTAATCAAAAGTCTTGCAAATACTAATAGCTGCATGGTTTGATTTGCCATTACTCTAAATATCTGAATTCTTTGTCATTGTACATGTTAAATTAGATTTTTGTCACAGGAACGGTGAATAAACAAGTCATTTTCTTATTATTTGAGGAAAATGAGTAAAATTTTGTGATTAAGCATTTGAGGATAGGAAGGGAGGATGACTGAAAGTTTCTGGCTAATGAATATGTCACTCGGCTGCCTTCTATGACTGGATCCTAGAGATGGAGCTATCCGCATGATTGCCATTTGGGAGCCTGGATAGACCAGGTGCTCCAAGACTTCGTGGTCGTCAAGGAGAAAGAAGTTCAAATGCTGCCTTCCTGAATTGTCCTCAGGATGGAGGACTTAGGAGGACCTGGGGAAAATCCTCCAGGAAGTTGGTGACCATTCRGAGAGAAACACGTAAAGCCAATTACCCCCCTGCCTTCAAGGGTTGTCAGAGTGGTAAGCTTGTTTTCTTGTCTTTGAAGGTAGTCAAAGCATCCTGCCAAGAGTCCCTGTGTTTAGAAGACAGAGCATGGCACCAAAGATCTCTACTTTGTCTTAAACCAAGAGACAGTGGCAGTCCCTAGATAGTTTTGTGGGAGACTTTTCTTCAGGGAGATGACTTCCTGAGGGAAAAGGTCATGTCCAACAGAACTCCTCAGGAGACACAAACTCCAAAGCAGCTGTCGTGTAACATGGCGTGTTTGCCAGAGACTTTGGCTAGAGCTGGAGTAAGCAGGCCCACGACTGCTCTGTAACAAGCATGTCAGTCCTGAGGGGAAATGCAGGGAGGTGAAAACTCAGCTGCTTCCACTTGATTGGCCATTGGATTGCCAGTCCTGGATATCCATCCTTGTTGTACCAGGTTTTCCATCTGGCTTCCTCTGTGGAGTGTGTTCATTGATTGAGCCTTCTGGAAGCTTCTCTGGGAGCTTCCTGTTACTCTGCCACAAAAGGAAGGGGTGAGCAGCAGCCCAGAAGAGCAAGGGTTACAAACTCTTCCTTGACTAAAAAGTCACGTGTTTTGATGTTTGGAAGCAGTGGAAAGTGGTGATTTTGGCCCCTGAGTTAAGTGCCCTAAAGATGGGGATGCAGGGAGACTCAGCCTAGCACAGTTCTGCTCTGCTGTGCTTCCAGTCCCACCCTGAAGGAATTCCCAGCTCCCATGCCTCTGGGGAAGGGCAGTCCTGCACCCTTGCGGAACAATGTTCATGCCAGTTTTTTTTGCTTCTTCTCTGCCCTGTTTCTTCTCTGCAGCATTGAGGTGCATCCTATTTATGGAAATGACCTGGAGTGCAGTTTACATGCATAATGTTGAACCTTGGTTCAGCAGGAACCTTGGAGAGCAGCAGGATGAAGCATGCCTTCTGTGGTCGTAAGTGTGTGTTCACCCCTACTGCCAGGACTGCTTTGTAAGGCAGAGGGAAGGGGAGGTTGATCATAGTCAGCATCAGAGTCTCTTTTCTCCCAGGCTCTTACTGCACATTCTGAATCGCCAGTGAGTTTGGGGCCTTAAGAGTTCCCAACACTCTGTACAGCATAGGTTGTCTGAAGCATCTGAAGCTCAGGAGGTGGTTGTGGCCAGGAGGGGAATGGAGTTTTTGGAATTGTACTACTCAGCTAATGKTACTACTCAGCTAATGTTACTACTCAGCAGCTAATTTTAGGAGGAGAAGAAAGACTTAATGGGAACAAGGAGAAAAGGGAGGAGAGAARGAGCAGTTAAGGCGTTTTCCAATATTTCACACTTTGAAAACTACTCCAGAGCTCAGCACTGATGAGCATGGGAAGGCAGTTTAAGACAGGCAGAGTACCGGTAATGCAGACTGTTCTCTCTGGGACAGAGTGACCTTTCTCCCCACCAACAGTTATGGAAACATGGTTGAAAGGGGTCAATCGCTACTTCAAAGAGTGCCAAAGTGCTCCTTCCCTCAAATAAGGGAAGTCCAATTTTGTGACAAAACATACACTTTCTTCTATACCATCAGAAATAGACTGGAGTGTGAAGAGAAGGAGGTAAGAAAAGACGCCTTTGTGGCCCTTTAGGAGCAGTAGCTGTAATGCTAGAATTCACCTGTCTTCCTGCAGAATGATGGTGTCACTTCAGGATAAATACTTTCTAGGGAGGAAGTCCAAGACGTTGTCCAAGGCTGGAATTCTGCTGCAGATCAGCAGCATGGAAATGCTGTGGCCCAGTAGGCAGTGTACCTTGAGTCTCACTCTTCAGCCCTGCCACAAGCTAGTGAGGATTACTGGGGGAAAACCCCCTTGGAACCAGCCGAACACCAGTGGCCTTTGAGCCACAAAGGCCCTGGRTATAAAAGTAGGAAAACATTCCCTTTCAAGCTGTTTCCTCTAGAGGAAAATGGGAAATGGCAGTTTGGGAGAAGAAGGAAGTTTGTGTTGGGGGAATGTTARGTCCTTAAGCAGAGCTTCAGTCAGCAAACAAAGGTCGTCTGCTTTCTCTGTGTGCAACTCAAATTGGCCATCACCCGGGCTATGGAAGCTGTAACAGGTCTCATTCTCCACAAGGGATATTGTGAACATGAGTGCAGACAGATCTCCTAGCTCTTGGCCCAGTATGAAGACCAAGGTGAGGTGTCCAGTGAGGCTGTTTGGGTCAGGGTGAATGTGTGCTCGTTTCGAGAAATCCTAGCCCTTYATCACCAGAGAAGCAGCTTTACCATCTGTATTGTTACCTGTACAACCAGGTTAGTAAGGACTGAACATCTCGCACTTCCCCTGGGTGAGCAGGTCTGGCTCAGGCTGGCAGGAAACACCCTCAGGGTGTCAGGGCAGAATTACTTCCGCCAGGCTTTTCTTACATGTTGCAGTTAGGTCCATGTAGCTATTGAGGAGCCCAATTCCAGACAGGTGCTCACTGTCTTTTCCAGGTCTGTTTTGKATGGGCTCCGGGGCAGCCCAGTTCCCAAAGAAATTTCATGCTCAAGCATGGAGGAACCTGGAGCCCAGAGAGCTGAAGTAGAGCCTTAGAATCCCAAGCAGCCCTTGTATCCTGAGTGCCCTTTGCTGCTGCCWGACTGACTGGAACTCAAAAGACATCTCTTAACCTTCAGAGTGTAGCCTTTGTTTTGGACGTGGGTCCCATGTCATGGGCTCAGTCTACCTCTGAGATTGTTAAGAGTGGAGCTGGCAAGGTGATCAGGAAGATGTTCATCTCCATCTCCAGGATCTGGAAGTTGCTTGCAGAGCCGCATTTCTGGGCTCCTTAAAATTCCAGAGAGAGAGAAAAGCGGAGGGGAAAGAAGGGGGAGGGGAAAGCTGGTGAGGAGGGAGCACTGCCTTTGAATGGCATCTTCCCTTGAGTCCCAAAGGAAACAAGACTTCAGTCTCTCTCAAGACCAATCTTAAAATGTACCTTATTCCAACAGTTGTTGGTGGAGACCATGGAGGATTGCACTGGCCATAGGATAGGGCTGTACTACTGCTTGATGCTGCTAGCTTAGGAGAAGRCAGAATTTGGCTGTGGTTTCCTCTTAACTCCTGCACAAAGTTAYACAATGTGAAAAGAAACTGATTGTTAACCTAGAATATAGTTTCTTCCCCCCCAGCCCAAAACTTCCTTGAGGACATGGTGGAGTTTGTGTGCTCAAAACTGGAGTCTGAGAGTGATGCTTCTAGAATCATTGTCTGCTGAGGTTCTTTGTTCATTGTGATCCTACAGAACTCTAGAAAGAAAATAGGAGGAATTACGTGCCTTTGGTGAGGGGACTACAAGCAGAAGCAGCCAAGAGCTGAAACCATGACTGAGAAGTTGCTGAAGTTTTCTTACGCTTGTAAGCAGAAAGACCTCTGATGCTTCCCCCTTCTTCTCTCCACATTCTATGCAAATACTTTCAGTCAGAGCCAACAAGAGATATTGGAAGGGAGTTGTGGGCAGCCTGTTCTCCCTTGGGCCTTTTGCTGGTAGGGCAGCAGATAGGCAGATTCTCATCTTTCTGGAGAAATGTGGAAGTAAAATACTTCCGGAGGTAAACCGCCTCTTGCTTGTCTTTAGGGTTTGGAATTTGGCATTGGGCCGTTTCAGGCTGTTGGGCTTTGTTAATCTCTTGTATGTGGCTGCAGCCGTATAGTGTATACACCTTCTCTAGCTGATGTGGGCGGCAGAAATGCATCTTGCACACAGAGACAAAAGTGTTAATCCAGCTCTCGTCCCTTCAACCTAATCCAAGAGCTGCTATTTGTCTGATACCAGCTGGCACAAACCCTTTCAGAGCGAGGTCTCCAGTTGCTCCAGACACCATGCCAAGAGGAACAAATCTGATGGACACATCCCTGGTCTCTACTACCTCTTGGTAGTAGCTTTTTGGGGCCCTCAAGTGAACAGTGCCAGCCTTCTGTCAAAAGTGGGTTGCAGAGGGTTGTATATGTCCCAACTTCTACTCTGGCAAGAACAGGGCACTGATGCTGGGGGTTTGCCCCTCCTCAACCCTGGGACTGCTTAGTTCCTGTGAGATGTTTGCTATCCCTGAACCTTAATTGTTTGACTAACTTTTTGCTTGTTGGTAATATGTGTTTCTAGTTGTGGGCACTCAGCTCACATCTTAAACCATCTCTTTCAAGGCCTTATCTCTCAGGCAACTCCGTATGCCATTTTTTGGTGATTGTGAGTTAGCACATTTCGTATTAACACCTTGTGACTTGGGGAGAGAAGTTGATCACTATTGGCATGACACTGTTCAGRCTGAAGGTCAAGCAAGGAGGTAAGAGCCCAGAAAATACCTTGGCAAGGCATCAGGCTTGCAGAATGATGTGGGCAAGGTGAGCACTATTTCAGTCCAAGGAAGGACCCTCATTTCTACAGAGATGAGAGTTGGGATGATGTCTCCTGACTCCCAGCTCCRTAGAGAGGTGGTCGCCTTTGAAGTGCACAGGCAAACAGTTAAAGGAAGGCTGGACACTGAGGGAGGAAATCATCTTCCTTCACAGTAGTTCTCCATACCTGGTCTAGTCTTAACCATTTTTTTTTTAATTATCAATGGAGAGAGATGGATGTGTTGAGGATCTCTTTCGCCTAGCTCTATAATCTGCTTTTTTTTTTTTTTTTTTTTTTCCATCATTGACCTTGGAAATGAGGCCTTAAAGTTCCTTTACGTAGTCTTTGTGATCTGGGAGGCTTGCTGAGATGATTCTCACAAATGGCAGGAATTCACTTGCTCTGACATGAGAGCCGTTTATGCTGCTGTGTAACAGACCACAGCAGTCAATTCTGAGCCTGAGTTCTTCCACTGAGCCCTACCAGTTGGTATCAATTATTGAGTTTTGTAGAGCCATCTGAATGTGAGGTTTTCTTGCATTTGTTTTCTCAGTGAAATGCTTACTGTTTGCTACTCCCTTTCAGGCCTCCTGAAGCTGAAACCTTCAAAGCCTTAAGAATGTGAGACTGACATCTGGGAGTTTCAGAGTCTTTGAGAGTACACCAGGTGCCAGTAAGTGTCTGAGGACTTCAGAGAGCAGAAGTCCCCAGTAGCTCAGTATGCAAGTTCCTGAGAAGGGATGAGGAAAGACCCCTCTGTCTTGATTCCTAAGGATGTCTTTCAAATAAATGGATTTTTCTTTATACTCTGGCAATGGACAAACTAAGAACCATTGCTCAGGATGTGCGCTCACCAGGAGATGTTTGTTTTGGGGTTCTAGGCAACAATATGATGGCTGGGGTTTTCTGTTTGTAAGACAAGGTCGTTTTTTGTTCTTTAGCCGTCATAATGTATGGAGTCCTGGCCTTCTCTGCCAAGAAGCAGTGGAGATCTTTTCACAGCAAAGAAGTTGCAACTTTTATTTGGACCAGAATGCTCCATCTTTACTCAGAATCAAGAAGTTTGCAATGTAAGAGCCACATTTCATTTTTTTCTTCTGACCCTTTGAGAGAGGAACATAATGGAGGAAGTTTGGATGCCAGAAGAGAGTTTTTCTTACTGAATATGTGTAGAAGATTAAGGGTTTGCAGCATCTGCGTGCAAAGAACTTTCATATCCCACCTTTTCCACGCTCTCCTAGGACTGAGCCCAGGAAAAGCTACYGAGTTTTCTCAAGAGATGCTCTATAAAAGTGGTGGGGAAGGGATGAGCTTTGAGTCCTGGGCTTTGGCAGTCACGGAGCATTTGCTTGCGGTGTTTCAGCTCTCCAGTCTCTAAAAAGACCAATGTCCTGGAGTGCAGCAGGCAGCAACTCAAGTACACGAGGGACAGCTGGATGGACGTCAGAAATATTCAGAGCAAATGGGAGGTTCTCAGCACTTTCAAGGGCAGAAAGTGAGCAGGGGGAAGGCAAGACAGGCAAGAAAGGACAGCACAGAAAGTGCTGCCACAGACTTAGTTCTGGCTGGTATGGGATCTGGGAATAGGACACGTAATAGCTGTGGAAGTAGAGGCACACAAGTACGTTCAGTAGCTTGCATTCCTCATGAAGCAAATGACAGTCACTAGGAAGAATGTGAGACCACAGAGTGCTCCTAGGGCTGGTTTTGAACTGTTCAGTACAGTTTTCAGTACAAATCAATCTTTATGAAAGGGCAGAGAAAGAACAGACCTGTTGCAAGTAAATGGAGAAATGAAAGGAAYCGCTTTGCAGATGCTTTAAAGGACTGGATGAGAAGCTTCTGCTTTTTTGTGATACTCCTAGAGTTTTCAGCCTTGCACTCTCTAGTAAAGAAAGCCAGAAAATGCAGATTGTGCCTGAAAGCAGAKTGCAGAGAACGTTTTGTCTCCGTGTGCCTCAGAGGTCGGATGTGGGTTCCACTGCAGGCACCTGGAAATAATTCTGATCTCACTCCGGATGTTGAACTGCTTTTGCCGTCCCTGAGGTGCTTTGATGACCAGGTTATGTGGATCTATTTCTGTGCAGAATGGCAGAGCTGTTTCCAGTGTATCACAGTTCCATGGCACCTATGTTGGCTCCATGCGCTAAACACTGAACAGCAAATTCACCTGGTCCCATACATGCCAGCCAGCGTACAGGGCAGTTCTCACAGATGACACCTATTTATGAATGGCACCAGAATGCACCATTCTGCTGAGTGGAAGAGAGGAAAGAAAAGTGCATAGCCAGGTGGGGAACTCCCGTGGGTCAGCAACGTGACACCTAAAACTCAACACTATGAAGAGTCTTGGTAGTGGTTCCTCAGAGCTATTTTACCAGGTTTCAGTTTTGACCCCACCTTCCCGGCGTCTGAAAGGAGATGCAGAAGTTACTCCGAGTTTCTCCATATTTAAGTGTAGCAGTCTAAGTGATACTTGCTAATAATTTGCTTAGAGTCTTATCTGAAGTCAAAGTTGTAGAGATACTTGTTCAAGAAAGTGAACAAAGTGTTGTTTTGGTAGAAAAGCCATATCCATTAATGGTCAGTAATGGTGTGTWTAGAATTCAACAAAATTTTAGGTGTAGAAATGCTTCAGGATATCTTTCAATTTGATTCTTCTATTAGAAGCAGTTGATCTAGTATTCTTAGCGAAACATTTCACCAGGTGTAAATTCTGTTTTTAACATGTAGCTTTCCTGATGCAGGCAGTGTAGTTGACAAATTAGTAAGTCTTGCTATCTATATAGATTTTGCATGCATTTCAGTAGTGACACGGGGACTGAAAATTTTACTAGAAACTAACTGAGAATGCTCAAAAATGTGTTGTTTCAAAGATCTTATATTCAGTATGTTTTCATTCAATAGAGAGTTACTCATCTAGCAGACATTTTAGAAAACTTTACAGATTGTTGTGGTTTCCGGAGATAGCTTCCAAATTAGACATAAAAATCCATAATAAAAAACCCAAGTTTTTCGGCTGTATGCTATCTACCTGAGAATCCATATGTTGAAATTTACACCAGAATCTCAAATAGCAAGCCTTTCATCACCATCTAAAACTCAAATTCGTTGTGTCTTTGTGTGATAATGAAGTAACTAACGTATTAGTTGAAATGTACATGATTAAAGATATGGGGKTTTTTTTAGTAGAGCAGAAAATCTTCCATCTCATCCTTGAAATTAATTATTACCCAGATACGATTGAAGAATTTTCAAAATGTCTCATCTTCAGAAGTATCTGGAACCTCTTAGCTTCCAACGCTGGGTGTCTCAGAAGTTTATCTAATGCAACTACAAAGAAATAAGAAAGCCCTTCAATTCACCCACCAACACATTTTACTGCAAACATCAAAACCGACTGTGATCTAATGAAAATACTTTCAGTAAATACCTCTGAGGGATTACATCCTGTTTCTTACATTTAATAGCTTCACAAAAGGCTGAAAATTTCTTAAAGCAAATCTGTGCAAAATGGCAGTGAGGGTGGCCACAACTTAGATCTGTATAGTAGCACTATAAAGTTTTGATAGCAGTATCTGGTACCGAAATACCCTTCTAATTCAATTGTTCACTCCARTTAGTAAGAAGAAATTTTGTTTGTTTTTATGGAGGGATGAGAAGGGGAGGGAATTCAGAGGGAAAAGTCAGAAAAAGTTGTGCCTGGCAATTCGTGAGGAATTCTGTGTAATTATTATCATGAATTAATAAAAAAAGTATAAAGAAACAGAAATCCATATTAYGTTGGATTAAATACTAGAAGGATTTTTGCATGTATCTTGGTATGATCCACATAATCCAAAACAAAATAGCATTTTTACTTTATTCCCTAGTTACACATTATTTGACAAGGGAAATATAAGAATTGTTCTTAAAATAATCTTTTTGTTCTGGTGAGAATGATCTAAATGAAATCCATGGTATGTCAGTATGTAATTAATGCTATGAATCATGATAAATTTTGGTTTATTTCATGCTCTGTTAACATAAAACGAAAGTAGCAAAAACTAGATTTCCTGCTGTGTCAGAGAAGCACATTTTAACTGTGAATATATTAATCCCCCAAGAACTAGCGAGACCTCAAATTTTAAGTGAGATAGGAGTCATGCTGCTTATTTCTAAAAGTAACATTTAACTCTGTTAGTTTTAGCTGATACAAAGTACCAGTGATGAATATTTCTGTGGAACAAAAAATACAAAAACAATAAACATTTGTATTCTAACATCTTTATTCTTACATTTGTACTGATTAATAACTGCATATGTATATTCATGTAGCAGCTCTTAAAGAATCTAATCTCAAAAATATGAGAATAAAATAGATGAATCTCTTGAAATRCTGAAAAAGTGTAGAACTATTATATCAGTAGACTGATATAAACTTAAGGAGTCTGCAGTATCTGTGAACAGTATGGTGTTTAAAAAAAAAAAAATCTTGCATAAATAACAAGTCAATCACTAAAATCAAAAATGCTTTTTCTTTGGCCTCTGTGATATTATTAGTCCACACGAATTTAAAGTCTGTAGACATTTAAAGAAATTATTGTTCAGTTTGATCATTGCTTCCAGTAAAAAATTAATTTGTGTATTTATTTCACCAAAGTGTAAGGGATCATTTAATTACCTCTAAACACTGTGGCTTTTTCTTGCATCAAAACAGTCATCAGTTGTTTGCTCTGCCCGGATCTTATAATTGGATCATCACACCAGAAGAGCAGCCTCTACCAGCTGTTACCAGGACTTTCAGAAATCACAGCACTGACAACCCTCTCCTGTTGCTGTGAAAATTGCATTTACCTACAGTGATGAAGAGCTTAGCTGCTTCTAACTAAATTCATGTTTTACAATGTAGCTGTCTGCAGCTGAGCTATTTAACCTTTGCCTACTAAATAGGCACTGGGGAAAGGCATCATATAAAGCAAGGTGTGACTAACCTTGTTTTGTTCAAAAAACATGTGAAATAAATTAATCCACAAATAACTTTCTATAAACGAGTAACTATTACAGGTGTGGGTGCCTACATATGGGCATCTAAAGATATTATGGGATATGGCTTTGCAGAGAAAGACCTTGAGGTACTAAGAGAGAAAACCCTGAACCAACAGCRGCCCTCGTGGCAAGGAAGGGTAGGGTTTCCCTGAACTGCCTTAGCAGCAGCATTAGCTCAGCTGCTGCGTTAGGAGTAGCTTTACCAGCAGGTTTAGGGTTGTGATCCCTCYCCTCAGTGCTGCTGAGGCCACATCTGCAGCGGGCTCCTCAGTGTGAGATCTAGGCCTATGGGAGCAGTTCCAGCAGAGGGCCCCAGGGCTGCTGAAGGAAGGGGGCTTGTGTGACACACAAGGCTTGGACAGGAGCGCTGTGGCTTTGGCCTGGAGAAGACTGGTAGGATCTTAACAGTGTCTATGAATACCTGGCTAGAGGGAAYTGGATTTCCAAATGCATAGCTAATTATTTTTAGATAATTTCATAAGAAAAAAAAAAAATTGCACATTCTTGCCAGCTCTGCTTTGTCTGCTCATCCACTTGCAGTGTCATTAAACAATGGTAGCTATGAAGAACATTTGTYCCTGGTCTCCAGGATTGGCTCTTTAACAAGTGTTTTTTTTATTTTTCTATAGATCCTTTAGTGGCATACCACTGACTGGCTTGTATGTGTGATTATGTATTTATGGTACCATGCTGAAACAAGCCTTGTTAACAAGACAGATTTTATCATCAGAAGACAAACCACAGCCTTTTTAGTAATAAATACATGTTTAGCATCTTGATTTAGTGCATTATTAGTATACATCAACATTTTTCTATCAGAGGTGAATTGAGAGGTGATATTTATCTTACCAAGCKTACAGCAGAGCTAGTCATTCAAAGCACCAGTTATTGAGAGCCTAGTAGAACACAATTTTTATTAAGCATTTAACATTAGCATTTAATATCTTCATTGTCTATTTCTCTCCATTTACTCTGAGGAAACATTAGTGTGATTGTTTCAGCTGTGGACTCTGCATTGCTTCATTGCTTAAAATTAGATAAAATATGTGGAATAAATATTGGTGGGGGACAATTAAGCTTAGAGGTGAACCTGAGTTGGTCAAGATGATGTTCTGAAACAATTTTATGTTAGTTAAAAATAGCTTTATAATTTTAAATAGCTGTTTTCTATAAACTCCGTGATGTCCGTATGTGCTCCTTCCTCACGTTTTCTYGTGCAATGTGCTCTCCCTCTCAACTTGCTGTCCCCATAAACAGCACATACAGAGGTGCTAAAAGGGCTTGAGCCGGCTAAAGATCTCTCAGGCAAATAATGATTACAACTCAATCATCTCACCCCTGTCCCCCATAAATGGTTGTCAGCCGGAAGAGCCTTTTGATTGTGTGGCAGTAGGCTGCAATGCAGAACGTCCTCTTGAGCAAGGATGCTGCTCAAGGTTACCGCTCAAAGATGGGACATTCCTTAGTTGGGGCCTTCCTTGGTAAGTGATTAATGGCATGCTGAAACTTTGCAAACCGTGGGAAAACTTTACTAAATTGTATCTCTGATTCATTGTGTACATAATTGTGGGTCACAGAATGGTGATCCCCCCAGAGCACGGGGCACAGGGTGGCATCCAAGTGGATTTGGAAGATATCCACAGAAGGAGACTCCACAACCTCCCCAGGCAGCCTGTTCCAGGGCTCTGTCACCCTTACAGTGAAAAAGTTCTTCCTCACATGCAGGTGGAAGTTCTGTGTTTCAACTTATACCCATTTCCCCTTGCCCTGTCACTGGCCACCGTTGAGAAGAGCTTGGCCCCTTCTTCCCTACGTTCCCCCTTCAGGTATTTATACTTATTGATCAGATCCCCTCTTAACCATCTCCAGAGAAAAAAGGCTCAGCTCGCCCAGTCTCTCCAGTGTCTGAAGGTCAGTCATTCAGACATTGACCAAGTCAAGGACTACGACTAGATCCAGCAGACCCATCTAAATGTGAGTTTAGAAAGCAAGGGAGTCCAGTCTGAACCTCATGACCCAATGGGAGGGTCTCCTTTGCAAACTCTGCTAAGTAATCTGTTAGGTATAAACTACTGACCAAGTCTAAGATTGAATCCAGCCACCCCGAGACTTCCCTGAGGAGTCTGGAAAGCAAAGTGGAGGATTCATTCGAGCCTTGCAAGTAACTGAGAGGGTCTCCCTAGCAGTTTCAGCAGACCTTGTCCTCCACATAGTAAATAAATAGGTGGACATTCCTATGTTGCTACTTCTCCCTTCTAAATGAAGGCCATTGCTCTTGACTCTTCTGTGACACCATGTGAATGTATATGTTTGTAAATCCAAAAATAGATCTGTTTGTATAAAAAATCACTAAAATCCTCATTTTTATTATGCTTAATAAATTAATATATAGAGATTATCTTATTTGGATTACTCTCAGTAATATCTTTGGTAATGTTCTCTCAGTAGAAATAAAGCTTTATTAATAGCTTTTTGACAGTATGGTTATGTTGACTTACAAAGCATCGTTTCCTCCGTAATTCCAGTTTACTATGCAATTGAAATTCTTAAACCCAGTTCTTCAGAGAGTTGTTTGCCTACTATTCAAAGGTTAAGAACAGCATGGAGAAAACACACAGGAAGGGAAAGCAGGGGGAAGAAACGGGGAAGTGGGAGGACAATAAGTCAAAGTAAAAAAAAAAAAAAAAAAAAAAAAGTGTGGAGATGGCTAATCCATGGAGGTCAGTGGGATCACATTTGTTTAATCTCATATAACATGCCTAAGAATATTAAAAAAAAAAAAAAAAAAAGTTTGTGTCTTGTATAGGTATATTTCAGGATGATGCTTCTAACCTGAATTTTCGTGTTTATAGAGAACTCCACCCCYGTCTTACTCTGTTTAATTACTGAGGCAAAGAAAAGAATAAGAAATTATTTCTCATTTATATTATTTAGCTTCAATATTCTATTTGTAGAATAGTGTAAAGTATCTTCAGATAACTGAAAACGAGGCCTAAGAATTTTAGTTATCTGTATGTATTTCCAGTTGCCTTCAGTAGCAATGACATGCCTTTATACTGCAGGAAGAGTTGGTCTGTTAAAGACATATTGACATTCAATAAAAGTTCTGTCTTCATACAACACTTCAAAATGGAAAGATTATGTAGTTAGTGAACAAAAATATTTTTATGACTCAGTAGTTAATTACATAGTAATGGTATTTTTTCCAGCTTTCCCACTTTCTTTTCATTTGAACTTTCACTAGCATTTATAAGCTAAACAACTTCTGTTCAGTAAGTTCCTATAAAATGATTTAAAAACATACTAGGTAGAAAATGCAAGCAACTTTTAATTTCAGAGAGCAATACCATCATTGCTGTCTTCGATTCTCAAGTTCTCTCTTGCTTATCTCTAAGTGATCAACACAGAAGATTCTTTTTAAAGTTCAGCCAGATATCCTAGTTTAAATCATTCCATTAAAAGTATTTTAAATTAAGGTTATTAAGTAAAATTCACTTTAACAGCAATAAAAACAAAAAATCGTGTATCAACTGATGTGCAAATTCATAACTTTCAAAAGAGTGGTGAAGAAAATTTTAACATGATTTGTGTTCTATACTTGAGTCCAATTGATTTAATTCTGTAATTTTACTTCAAATGTACAGGTGTTGCATATGAGAAAATTCAGCCCTGACAGCAGCTTCCATTAGGTGAGAATGCAGAGTATAAAGATTTTTCTGGGTATAAAGATTTTTCTTAAACCTGTCAGGTAAGAATAAAAGTATTCCTGTGGGAAAAACAAAATGTAGGAACTAAAAGTAACACTTGCTAAATTTAGAAGAACAGGAAATGATCAGTTAYAGCTTTTGCTTTCTAACCAGAGAGAAGACTCTTAAAGATACCTGTATGGCTTATTTTATACTTTTCTCTCACTCTGTTTTAGTCTGTCTATACAGTACTCAAGGGAGGAAAAAGCACTTAAAATTCCACTTTACAGAATCAATAACATGCCCATTTCTTCTTTCTTTACAGATTGTTCTGATGCTGAAAAAGGAATATTTTTGAGGGCCAATTGGAAAGACCTTTCTGTCTTTCTGATGTGCAAGCCACAGCTCATATATCAGAGAAACACTTTGTCAGAATGAACTCTCTCCAAATATTACTAACTCAGGCAGCCCCTTTTGATCTTATACAAGGAGCAGTTTAAAACAGTTTCCAAAAGCTCTGGAAGTTGTGAAGTCCTGGAAGTTGTACCTCAATGGCAGAGAAATCCAGAAATCTTGTTGAGATTCTTCTGTTAGAGAAATACTGAGTTGATTCTGAGTTGCATTCATAAAACAAGGGACTGCCAGGGTTCGACGTTTGGTAGAGCTTGGTGTACAAAAAGCAGCAGCCCACTGCATTCTTATGTATATTGGTTGGCTGGTGGTTGGTTTTCTTAATATTTATACTGAGTCCATGATGTCAATTTATTTTTTAAACTGAGTATTTTCCTGAAGCCTGTTCAATGGATAGAGAGAATCTCTGTTTAGAAAAATCCTGATGTTTGAAAGGCAATGAAAGCCATTTGCTTATCAGAAGAGAAAGAGATCTTCATTGAAAAGGTTAAAAAAAAAAAAAAAAAAAAAATTGTCCTGTGAGTAGCAAAACTTCCGGAGCTGATTTTCCTACAGATACCTGCCCAGTGTGTCTCAGCTTCTAAACAGCTATACTGAGGCACTGATTGACTTCTTGTTGTGAGTAGCTGGAAGATATCAATATTTCTGTGGAGAATCATGTATTTTTCCCCTTCATTTTTATTATATTTCTTATTGTAATTTCTCTATGCTTATGTTGTTTATGTTTTGTACTCATCCAGAGAATCTCAGGTCCTCATTAAACTCTATATTTTCATGAGAGATCTGAAGTAAGAGAAAAATATTGGATTGACATAAGGGAGCATGAACTCTGACAAATACCTAATATCCTCAAAATTAGATTTAAAGATAGGGATTACAAGCCTAATAAGGAGAATATAAATGTATCTTGCCTATATTCCCAACCACTCACACTTTTTAATTTGTTAATTATGTTACTTTTTCCCCTTTATGTTAACATATAATATTATAAGGATCAAATAAGTAGTAGTAGTATGTTCAAAATCTTGCTTATAGCCAAAGAGGAAACATACCTTACATGTAAAACCATGAACTTAGTGTTATTGTAATGAGAATCTTAGCAGTCTAAAAGCAAGACTGTTATTAGTCCAGAAGAAGTTACTATATGAGAAGAAAGTTCTATACTCCAAAAAAGCAATAATAATAGAATAAAAAATAGTTAAAATTCTTAAATTTCTACATCTTCCCAGTGTTATGCTCACACTTCCACTGTTCTGCAGGTCTTGGGTATAGTGGTTACATTTACAGTGGAAGTTACTACAAATTACAAACTTTTGGACTGTTCTATCAGAAGAAGGTGATGTTTATGGTGATGGTTTCCTCTTATTCATTCTAGGGATTCTCACATTCATCTGAGTTTTTCCACACACCCTTTACTCTATTTTTTTGACAGGGTCTAAACCTGATTCCACCAACAGCCATAATTCATATAACCCAGACCAGATTAATTCTTGTTTTCTCGCATTTCCCTTACCAGTACTGGCACTATGTACAACCTGTAGCACATGCCAAAGTTGGGGGCTGTCTCAGGTGACACTACCAGGTAAATGTAGCAGAGATTTGGCATAAAGAATCACAGAATATTCAAGGTTGGAAGGGACCTCTAGAGATCATCTAGTCCAACCTTCCTGCTCAAGCAGGCACACCTACAGCATGTGGCACAGGGTGGCATCCAGGCAGGTTTTGAAGACCTCCAGAGAAG
>NW_020454561.1:1748258-1754057 GCF_003342845.1 Nothoprocta perdicaria
AAAAAAAAAAAAAAAAAAAAAAAAGAAAAAAGAAAAAAAGGGAAAATGTTAGAAAGAAAAATAATGCATTTTTATATTATTTTCTGGTAAAACCAAGATAACCAGCTTACTTTACTGTGTTTTTTTTTTTTTTTTTTTTCTAAGAATTACTAGTAGTCAAAGAGAAATTAATAGCTGATATTACATTTTAAACAACTTTGTTTTTAGAGGATTGCAATAGTCAAAAGGAAATGAAAAGAAGAAATGCCAAATGATATTTCCTATGGAAAATCAGAAGAAAAACTAAGATATAAGCAATATACAAATATCCCTGTAGATTTAGTCTCTCAAAGTCACAATGATTTCTTTTCCTATTGTCACAGTATGTTAAAATCCACATGATTTGGAAGCTTAAGTTATTGTCAAACTTCCTTCCATAGCTTTTAAAAGCTGACTGAAAAGAGTTGACTAGAATAGGAATAATTATTAACAATTCTATCATTGTTAGGATTGCTAAAGTCTGAAGAGGAAATTGCTTAATAGTTTTGAACCATATAGATTCAAGAGAAATCATGGAAATTTATAAACAAACTGTTAGGATATCCTACTAAACTAAATTCCTATGGACAATTTTATGCCAATGTGTAGGATTCTGGCTCAAGATAAAATAAATTTTTCATGAAAAGTTGGAATGCTTTCTACTTGMAGTGTCAGATGCTATGAGAACCTGAGAAATCACTTTCTGGGTCAATTATTACAATTTTTTTTTTTTTTTCCTAAAAATTCTGGGGATGTTATGACACTGCAGGCTTAACCCTGAAATTATTACTTTTAAATGTTTTTACTGCATTAAAAAGGATGTCAGCTGTCTTCCATGCTGCTTAATTACTAAAGTTGTAGTTTTCACTATAAATGAAATAATATTATGGGTTTGCTGCAATTAATATCTTACATATTTCACCTCTTTTTTTTTTTTTTTTTTTTTTTTTTTTTCCCCCCCCCAATAATATCCCATGAAAACTGTATGAATTCTTGCTATTGTCTTTATTTTTGGAGTCCATATGCACTTTGATGCTTGACTATGTCCAGAAATGAAAGTCCTGTAGTGGTTAGAAACTGTGATCTTCAGAAAATAGGACCCCAAAACACCTTCATTCTCACAGTGCTTTAGAATAAAATCAGATTGGATGAACAGGTCACCCATTTGAAAATGTTAAAAACATTTCAAATAGAATACAAAAATGTACTTACCTCTCATCTGAATAAAACAGAAATAAAACAGACTTTCAAGTCTTTCCATATGTGGCCTCTCTAATTGTGCAGTACACACAACAGATTATCTATCCAAATTGCATTCTATGATCTTTAGATTTTGCCTCTGAGTAAATGTTATTGGYTATTTATTTCTAGTAGAGACCATGCTGCTGAGAAATTGCTCTTGATTTTAAGAAATGCTTCCAGAGAATTTCTTTCTCACAGACCGTTAGTCTACATATTACAAAGAAAATATAAATAAAAAATCAGCACACCACACACCCGTAGCCCCTACTTTTGATTGCAGCTCATGTAATACGTATTATTGCAAGATTAAAGGCACTTCTGTATAGGTGAGAGAGGGTGTCATCAATCCATTAATTCAGGCAATCTCAGCATTGCACAGATGGCAGGAAGAAGAATGAGATGCCTTCTGTGTGCATTAGATGTCTTCAATGTTTCTTTATCTCTCTTATTTCAAGAATTTCTAAACCCCTAAAAAATTACTTGCATAGCAAAAACATGAAGGAGACAAGGTTTTCCTATGTTAAATATATGTTACTGTCTAGCTATATCTCAGACCTGAAATGTTAGTATTGCAGGCAGTAAGGTACTGTGTTTTGTTTTGGGGGGTTTTGTTTGTTTTTATAATAGACTACTACAGCCATTGTTCATGAGCTGTGTAACTGACTGGACACAAATAGAGATACATCTAACATGGTACATATTTTTGATGTTGCTGCAGTAAGAGCTGTAGCTACACATAGGAGCTTATGACTGAGCTCAATTACTGAGGGCAAAGTTTAAGAACAAAGTGAAAGAGAAAAAAGAAGTAAATATCTTTGGCAACTTGAAGCAAACCTAACTCTACTGGTAATTAATGTATTATCTCTGTTAATTTTTCTTAACTCTAGAAACTTCTTCACCAAGTTCCAGAAGAGGATAAAGACGAGGCTGATCACTCCATTTACTAACTCCATCACTAACTCCATCACTAACATTTACTAATAAAGTAAGTCATTACATTATAACATCATAACATTAAGTTTCTTTCTACATTTTTATCAGAAAAACTCAGTATCTCAAAAAATGTTTTCCCTCTGTATTTTCATAAGAACATTTTAACATTTTAAAAAGTTTTTTTTTTCAACTGTTAGAATACGTAATAGATGCTGAAAAAAGAATATAGGAACAACATGAAGAAAAACAGAATGGCAATCATTTTTGCACCCTTTCTACTGCATCCTCATTATCATCTCTATTTAAGTATGTGTATTAGTTAAAGTGAGCAAGTCAAGAAACTTGTGAAAGTTCCTTAATTTTGAGACTCAGAAAGTACAATATGCGTGTCTGTTATTAGGAAGAGGAAATTTTATCTGTAATTGCTCCTCTTTGCTGAGCACTGAGTAATTGCTTCAGAAACAATCTCAGGGGCCAGCCTTGACTTGTGCATTCACCTTTTAGTGGAATTCTATAATTATTTCTAAATATTCATATTGTTAAGTTCTAAGGATGTACTGACAATTTGATTTCTCTTCTCCTCTCCTTTTTCCTCTTTTATTTTAGGATTATTTTAAAAATCAGTGTTTCACTGTAGAAGTGCTCAGTTGTCATGAATTCCTTCAGTTGCAAATAAGTTCAGGTATTTATTATTTTGCACACTTTAAAGAACTTGTCTCACTAACACTGGTCCTTACACGAGACTGCCATGGATCTCCAAGTTGTTGTCTACTAAATCATTTTTGGCAGTTCAGTCAAGATTTATTATACTATGTTTTTGCAGGAAAAAAAAACTCCAACATCCTGATTTGGAGAAAAAAAAATCAACCAACTAAGAAAGAGAAGGTATTTACAAAGCCCAAAATTGACAAAATTTTGTAAGTGTGGTTATAAGTTGTATTAAGACAAATGTAAAATAAAGAAAAACACCACAATATTTCTTTTGTTGGATCTAAGAGAATTGTATTTTTCCTTACTTTGTCTGCATAATTGATAATGTTAGTCTTTATGCATGCTGTATGGTCAAAATTGCATTCATAATAAGCAATATACAGCTGAAGAATACCATAATAAATAGCAATATCCAACAGGCATTTCAGTTGTCTGTAATATGCTAGTAAATTCATTGAAACTGCAAACTTGCTTTTCTGTGGGATGTTTTGCTCTCTGAGATAGTTTTGACACTCTTCCTCAGCTGAGAACTGACCTTTTACAACTGCAGTAAAAACAGTTGCACTAAAAACAAATTGTTAGCCATTAGTGGGGAGAAACTAAAATATATATATATCTTTTTCCCTTCTCATTAAGGCAATGTGCAAATTGCAGTTGATAACCATTACTTGCAGTGAACCTTCTGGTTTATGTAAACATAATTATACATTTTATAAATCTACACATGAGATTAGTACTGTGACCAGTTATTCTGGTCCACGACCAGGTTGGGTGACCTGAAGAGTATAGTGACAATAGAAAATTCATATATATATTCACACACTCTTTATATCCTAGGCTTTTTATGTTTTATATGAATATTATTCTTATTTTTGTTATGCTCCAAATCATGATTATGGCAAAATAGAAGCAAAACTTTTATATTAAGACTAGAATTTACTGTTGATATAATCTTGGCAGTCTAAAGCAAGAATCATTATTAGTCTAGAGCTAATTATGTCACAAAAAGTGACACTACTTCTATGAAGAAAAAGAACAAAGAACACAATCACGAAATAGTTGTGATATTCAGAGAGCTTTGGAGATCATCTAGTCCAATCCCTGTGCGCCGGACAGCATTAGCTAGTGCAGGTTGCTTAGTGCTGTGCCGTGGGTTTGAATGTCTTCAAGAATGGAGACTCCACAGCCTTTCTGGAAAGCCTGCTCCAGTACTTGACCACCCTCACAGTAAGTGTTTTGTTATGTTCATATGGAATTTAGTGTATTTAAATTAGTGTCCTTCTGTCCTGTCCCTGAGCGCCTAATGGTTTCTCATTGGACCTAGTGCCACTAATCACAGCAGTTGTTAGACTGCTTTGAAATATATTTGTCAAATTATTTCAGTAGATTATCAAATTAATTAATTACTCTTTCACTAGAATGCTTTCTGCAGGTCTCTGTTCTCAGCTGCAGTGTGTGTTCCCTGGAAACTACCACAGATGTRTGGTAGAACTCCTTAGGGTCTGTCTGTCACTAGAAATGTATAAAAACATAAAATATACTAAACAAGTATGAATAAATTCTTTGTCTACAATCTGTTTCCAGTGAAAATTTCTCTATATATATTCTATGGTAGTATAATTACTAGAATGGCATGTATATTTCCAGTGTACCAGAAAGAACTACAGGTGACTTGATATGGGTGACTACAGGTGTCTTGTCAAAGTTTCCGAGTTTTACTTCTGAGCTTGATATCTTTTCATTGCAAGACTGAAAACACTGATTTATATAGGGAGAGCTAAGCTAAAAAACAAAGTATTTCTTTAATAGTCTGCTGTAGTTATAGTAGCAGTTGCTGTTTTTTAGAAGAGTTGAATTAGCTTGTCAGTGGTGGCTGTGGGAAGCAGATGTAATTTGGTCCAAAAAATATCATCTGAGCTATCTCAGGATTTAAGTAAAATCTGCTTTTAGTATATTTCTAATTAAGGAATAAAAAAATGAAAATCATGAAAAGGCAATGTGTATAGCTGTGCAAATGATTTTTGAATCACTTTTGAAAATGAATCATTTTAAAATGGTATTTTGATGTCACTTTCAAGATATTTATATATAGATTTGATTTTCAGCTGCTTTAATTCATTAGCAGTACGCAAAGAACATAAAACTCAGAATGAGTACATAAGATACTGCATGAACAATTTACCTGAACCAGCAAAAAATCCTGCTTAAAACACAGACTGCCCTGATGCTGTCCTATTCCCCACAAAATATATGTGAGATTTCTACATCTGTAGCAAAAGGTTAGAAAATGAAGGTGAGTTTTGACTAATGCATTGACTTAAACTTTAGTTTACCTGTCATTTTTTTGCTATGGCATCTAAAGTCTACTTTACTCGCAAACAAAATACTTGGAAAAAAAAAAAGCATTAAAAAAAACCCACTATTTAAAGAGGAAAAAATATAGTAAAAGTAATAAAACAGGAAAAGTCTATAAATGGTATTTATTTCCTTTTTTTGCTCATATTTACTAAGTGTTTACATAAGGGTTTATGGAAGTCAGTTTTATTTTTGAAAGTTTTTTTTTCTCTCTCTTTTTGCCCTCCCATGAACATTTGTATAAGCAGACAATTGTTGCAGATGCAGTGGCAAAAATCTTTGTGGACCTCTGGGACCCAGAAGGAAAGATAAAGAAGTTGGTTAATGAAGTAAGATAGAAGTAATTGATTCTTCTTTTTTTAGTCAAAACAAAACAAAGAATTGAGAAGTTTGATTGATGATTGTTTACATTCTCTAAAAAGTCTTAGAAGTATGTTATAAAGGTCAGTTATCTATATATCATTAGCCTTTTATTGGTGATCTGTGAAAATGCGGAATCCTAGCAATTTTAATATGTTTGACTTTTTTTTTTTTTTTTTT
>NW_020454561.1:1754081-1773824 GCF_003342845.1 Nothoprocta perdicaria
TGATTCAAAATATGAGTCTTTTTTTTTTTTTTTTTTTTTTTTCCTCATCTGCTTATAGATGACTTGATCTATTAGTGTTAACTCAGCATTTACACTTGAAAGTTGAGAGTGTTTTTTGAGGGGAGAGGAGCTGGATGTGTCAGGAGAGGGAAAGGAGGGGCAGTGTGGACGAGATTGTTGTAATGAAGTTGTGGTGTTAAAGCTGAAGAGTTAAAGGTAAAATGTAACAGTTTGTCATAATTATGTTTCATATTGGCAGGTGTTCTGAACTTTCTGTTTGATAACTAGACATATAAATTTCAGTTCTTAAAGCTTTGCAACCAATTTAAGGCCTCATTTATTTCACTGACAGCAAGATGTATATGCTGCCTGGCATAGTGGATGTCTGGGGCCAAATCCACCACTTTGTTGCTTACTTGTCTTGTGGGAAGTAAATAGTAGCAATTTTTCAGCATAGGCATTCCAGTACAAGGTGTTTAGCAAATAAATGAGCATAAGATGACCTGTGGTGTCCTGAAATTACTAAAATTCATGAATAATAAAATGATCTATAGATTGTTAGCAGAGGGCTATAGCAAAGGCTAATTTGCAGTCACTGAAGCTTTACAGGATAATTTGTAACTTTTGAAATTTTAATGACTTCATCAGTTTTTACCTATTTTTTTACCAATAAATTTCTCTGAAAGCTACCTGCAGCAGACATCTATCTAGCTAATATCACAACTACCTATGTCGTCACATTATGAATACTTAACAGACTTTAAAGAATTTTTTTGCCTTCCTCTTTTATCCCCATTATGGTGATGACCAAAACCACGTCTTTATAAGACATAATTTTCATTTAGTTAACTGCTTCACATGTCAACAGCATGATTATCTGCAGGATCAGTAGGTCAGAATCGGATCCGATTCTGTGGATCAAAAACCAGTAGAATGATGTAAAGAGGAATTAAAAACATCCTAATGCACTCATACACCCATATGCATATACATATGATATGTATGTGTATATGTATATGGCTGTATGTATATGTACATGTATATGCATATGTGTGAGCAAACTACAATTCATAGGAAATAGTTTAACAGTATCAAAGAAATCAGAAAGAAAGTTAAAGGGCTCTGTACATAACATAGAACACATAGTCAACAACATTTAGTTAAGATTTTGTGAGGAAAAAGAGATACCTGGGAGTTTTGATCCTCGATAACCGTATTTATTTTTAATTTAGATAGTAACCAACCCATGCATACAGAAATAGTCAAGGAAACAGGGACCAAAACCACATCTGTTGCCTCTTTCGCCTGAAAGGCTGATCACTGAGCACATGGCTCCTTTGCTCCTCCAGATTCAAACATTTTGAGTTCTTTGGCTTCTTCATTCTTGCTGTCTTTCATATACAAGAGCCAGGTTTGTGTTATGTTGGATGTTACTACATGAAAAGAGCATGTAAGTCAATATATCAGGCATAGTTCAAAGTGAAGACTGAATGAGAAGCATTGCATGAGGTCATATATTCCTACAGCTTATAGTTTTCTGTTTAAATGGTGGCACAGTTTTAAGGCTTCTGAATGTTCTGTTATCTATGTCATAGGTTTCCAGAACATATTTAGAAAAGTCTGACCCCTTTGCAACATTTTGACATATCCTTTTGTACATAAAGATGCCCACCTCTCACCTTTTCCTCATCTAATGTGAGACTTCTGAGAAAGAGATCTACATAAAACCAGTGAGGAAAGTCCCATTATAGGACTTACAAGGGACTAACTCATTTCAGTATCAAATGAACCTATGTGAATAAAGTTCTAAATGCAATAAAATACATTTCTTTCAGGAAATATTTGAACCTTAATCTAAAAAAGCAAAAATAGAAATGGGAACATCCCCAATGTAGTCTCTACTTAAAAAAAAAACAAAACAAAACAAAACAAAAAAACCTCTTAATTAGGAAAGTTGAATTTTCAAACCAGTAAAAAGGAAAGATTATTAACATCATTCACATAATGTAGAGAAACAGTGACATTTGGCAGATACTTTTTAAAATGCTTTAAAATGGTACTTACAAAGAGAATATTAGAAAAGAAGAGTACAACTGGAATACAACAGTATCTAGAAAATACAATTTAAAGAAAAGGGTATTCAAAGGAGGAAAGAGAAAGATAAAATAAATGAAATAACTCCACCTATTTTACAATTTTAATTGCTTTTCAACCTTTGAATATTATTGAAGGCAAAAAAAAGCAAAATTTATTCATTTATAGAACCTTTTCAACTTCTTTTAAAAGTAGTTATTCTCTGAAAACACAGAACAAATCTCACATTCTAAAATATTTGTGAGTTATGATTTAAAATTAATGACTTAGCAGGTATAATTCTATGGAACACTTATATTGGCCTTGTATTATAAAAATAATTATATTACTATAATTATATTATAATATAAAATTGTAATTTTATTTTTATAATTGTACTATAATAATAATATATATATACTATAATACAATACAATAAATTGTATTATATATTGAGAAAGAAGTGTGCGACAGCGGATTTCTCCAGATACGCTTTTTTTGGKTTTTTTTTTGGTTTTTTTTTTCATAATCAGAGCATATGGAGCATCTATTTAGTCCCATAAATTCACAGTTAAATCACATTATGTGGGAATTGCTCATGAAAAAGGTCGACACTAATGAACTTTTTCCTTTCTCTCTCTCTTTTTTCTCCCTTCTCTATCAAAGCAGTGATGTTTCTTTCTGAGTTTTCTTGTTTAGGAAAAAAGAAGACTAGAGGACTTGATCATATCACCTTCACTAGTCTGCTACTAAAAACATGAAATAAAAAATCTATTTATCTGTTCATCTCATCCCTTTTCGTGCTTCCCCAGGCATTAAAGCTCTGTGAGCTTTAGGTGGTAGAACAATGCAGCAATAGTTTGATGTTGTTTCTATCTTTAAATAAATTATTATCCTCTTTCTTTTCCCTGTACCCTATATCTTTTGTTCTTTCAGGCTATGAATATGCAGATCAAATGTTCTGTATACTTTTTTCTTTTCTTTTTGAGTAGCAAAATCATTAATAATTCCGTATAGCATTCTGCCTATTTGATAGTTTAAAAGGAGCTGTGAATTGCCCAGAAAATATCCACCGCTTGTGGATCCTGTAAACCTGTCAGCATGACACTCAATGATGAGAGTACTCCTGAAATCTCTTGAAGCTGGATCTGCCTGTTTAGAAAGAGAATAACCTGTATGCACTTTCCACTGGGAGTCTCTGAAAAGTCACACACCCAGAAGCTCAATATAAGTGTGAATCTCCTGAAATCATCCTTTTATGCTGTAGGTATGCTATAATGCTATACCTCTTGCAAAAACTATTTGCCATGCTGGCATGGCAAATATCTATAGCTAGAGAAACAAAAATTAATGCTACCTACCTGGATGAAAGAGAGACTTCTGCAGCATGGAGACTGAAGAATAAAAACATTAAGTTTTCATACCGTCTTAACACCAGGTATTGTTTATCAGCTATTCAATCCCTTTATTCAAAGCCTAAAATGAAATAATCACTTTCATTGGTGGTGGAGAATGCTGCACATTTTTGACCATGTGATATATGTGTGATCTTAGCAAGAATCAATTTAATTATTATTGAATCAAACTTGAGATCTAGTGGCTTTTCCATGGAGGACAATGGGATAAATTCCCAACAGAACTTTTATCAATGGTTATAGCAATAAAGGTCTGTCTTTGTTACAATTTTTTTTTTTTTTTTTGCATAAAGCACAGATAGCAGCAGTGTACATGCCAGCATGAAGCCAAGCATCACAGATGTCAAAAAGGAGGTAGACTGTGTCTGTTCGGTAACCCTCAGATGGGGAAGTGGGTGAACTTCAGCAGATAAAAGCATTAGAGTTGTTAATACTCTGGTCTGGTCATTCTAATATTCACCATCCCAGCAAGTGAATTTAATGAGCTTAGTGCAGTAAGAGCAATTTCAGCTATTTTTACATAGAGTGTTTGAATATATTTCCTTGTTTCATCTTTTTAATAAATCTAATTAAAACTACACAGACCCAGTTAACTTTTTCAAATAACCACTCTCTACAGAATACTGGGAAATGAGAGAAATTAGTCAACTATTTTTAGAACTGCATGGCACTGCCCTTAAACTGCAAATGTTATCATTTATACATATGTGAGCATGGATTACAGGATCAGACCCTGAATTACATTTTACTCATGCTTATCAATTGTCTCCAGACTATTATATATGTGGTTTATCCACAGATTAGTTTAAAAAGTAATCCTTATTTTTACCTCATATTTTTAAGCATAAAGTATATGAAAATATAATACAACTTTTTTAATATCTCARTTCTGCTTTTTTGTCACTTAAGAATTTGCCAATGAAGTGATAAAACTATAAATGCTAAGAACAGACAGAAAGTCTGAGTAAATTTTACAAAGATAAGTCTTCCAGCACAAATGTAGCTTCTTGCATGATTATTCACTTCAATAAGACATATAGATTGTATAGATGAAATAAGTGTTTTGAAACTGCAGCATTTTGTATGAACTTCAAAATACAATGTCTGCACAAATCAAACATAAAACCTCGCATATAATTTGGTACAATTATCTCTGAATGACATCCTCTGCCTGAGGAAGTCTCAGAACATATGCAACAGAAATTGCATGGATGAGCTAGTAGAATGATGCAGCAGAAGACTGTGTAGAGAGAGGGAAAAAAAAAAAGAAGAGGATAATTACTCATCTTTTTGAAGTTTTTTTTTTTTTTTTTTTTAACTTGCTTTATATTTTCATGTTCCATCATGCAAATGACAAAATCTTTCCACTAATGCATAGGAATTTCAGAAGCTACAGAAGTATGCTGGAAAGAAGGTGTAAATCCAGCTGGTCTTAAGGACTGTGTCAATACTAGTAAATTAGCAGATAATTCACATGTGCTGGATGTAAAGATGCAACAACCTATCTAATTTCAGTCTTATCCTCTGAGATCCAGCATCAACACTGTTACAAGGCCAATTGTATGTATTAGAAGAAATATATGTTAAGTTCCCGTATTATATTTTGTGGAACGGCAACAGCTATCCACAAAGGGAATACATTTATAGGATTTTATATATATATATGTGTGTTTGTATATATACATATATATATATATATTTTATTTTCAAACATTGTATCACATTCGTGTTTAACCTATAATAAAGTCATTTGCTTTCTATTCCAGTAACAATCTCAGTGGATGTCTACACTACAGTGGCTGAAAGCGCAGGATTAATATTGCAGAATAATGTATTGTAAATTAAGTAAAAGAGGCCCACAGACACGGCAGTTGCCTTAGCCTGCAAATCTTCCCAAGAATCAGGATAGATATTTATATGATTAGTTCAAGCTAAGCTCCATGCTGCTTTGCATACCATCCTACCAGTACCATACTCCTGTGATTACTAAGCATAGGCAAGGCATACTTTATTACTTGCTGGCAGTGAACTGTTAAAATACTGGCAGGCAGTTTATATTAAAATAAATGATACTTCCTGTCATTTGTCTGGACTATGTGAGCAGCCCCGAATGTCCCCTGACACTAGAAAAGAAATACTTCTAATAAATAATAGTTTAATAATACACTAGTTTAGATTCTATATGCTTCAATAAGTTGAGAAAATTTGCCCTTATAAAGAATCACCTTGCTTAAAACATATTGTCCATTTGCTATTGTAATATTTGAAATGCAGATTTGCACTCCTGCTGCTGAGTTTTCTTTATTCTAATGGTGGCTACAAATAATGGCTCGGCTTGTCTTTGCCYGTGTGCTTCTATCTGCAGCCACTAATGGCCACAGAGCCCAGGTATCCGTGTGTGAATGATGTATGGACCAAGGCTGCAGGTACGGAGAGCTATTGCCAGAGCTGGCTATTCCACTGGGGTGCTGCAGTAGCTTTTATCCTTCAGGACTGCAGGTTTATGTTTTCAAGCTCATAGTGGTGCCTTTCATGGACATATTTGGGCTCCTTTCATGGACTGTAYGAGGTGGTGTGTGGAAATGCTTTACAATCAAGCGAACCAAGAAACAGAATAGGAGAGGTGACTGAGGAGAAAGAAACAGTTTTTTTAATTAAAATCAGAGGCAGCCAATTTGGCAACATTACATATGGCAGTGAGGACCACAGATTCTTCATCCTATTTTTGTTCTGATACTGACTGCCTCCTTCTGTGATCTCAGCCAAATTAATTAGGGCCTAATTCTGTCAACTTCAGTCACAGTGATTAATTCTTTACCCTGTGAGTAATCCCATATATATCAGGAAGTTGAGAAGAGGTACGCCAACTCTTTCATGAGTAGAAGGAGACTAAAGTCACTCAAAAATTGATCTGCTTCATACAAAATGAAGCATTCACTGGCTGCCCAGAGCTCTGCATGGCTCGATAGGCTTCAACTTTCACCCTCAGTGGAACACCCACAAACTTGGCCCCCGGGCCACTTAACCCACTTTGATTTGCGTGCTCTCACTCGCTCCATTTGCTGCCATCACAGACACATGGACCCTGTGCCCCATGGTCCCACCCCAGCTGCTAGCACTTACACCTGCATGCACACGCACATGCACACACAAAAGACACCTTCATGAAAGAAGACAGATAGAAATGGGGTTTAATGAGAAAACAGGGCAGACTGGGAGGATCAGGCACCGGGCATGGCCAGGCAAGTGTACAGACCAGAAACCTGCTTACATGCAACAAGCCTCTTGTGTCCTTATCCTTCTGTTATCCCATGCTTCTTCTTCCCCAAACTGTTTTCACAGAATAACAGAATCACAGAATATTCAAGGTTGGAAGGGACCCCTAGAGATCATCTAGTCCAACCTTCCTGCTCAAGCAGGCACACCTAGAGCATGTGGCACAGGGCGGCATTCAGGCGGGTTTTGAAGACCTCCAGAGAAGGAGACTCCACAACCTCCCTGGGGAGCCTGTTCCACTGCTCTGTCAGCCTCACAGGAAAGAAGTTTTGATCCCTCCCTTTGGCTTCTCCCTTGACCATTCCACAATAACCCTTGTACAATCCCAAAACACTTTTCCCTACATGTCACAATGCATCTTAGGCCCCTCAGCTGTGAACTTTCTCTGTTGGAAAGACTCTCCAGAGAGCCACCTCCACTGATTCAAGGTGGTAGGTCTCATCTCTGGCCCATGGGATTGATGTTCTCCTGGGACAGCCCCAGGAAGATTGGATAGGAGTGCTTGTGTCTCTGACATGGTTATTGAGGTTCCCCCTAGTTGCTCTKCTCTGTGCTCCAGTGTGTGTGGAAATGAGTTTTTTACTATCCTGGTGATGCTGGGGCCAGGTCAGGGTAGTATTGTGACTCCTCCCAGCTGTCACAGATTCTGTATGCTGCTTTTTGTGAGTGTAGATGGCTTTTAGTTACATAACCTAAAAAGATTTGTTCTTGAATATCCAACATAATAGCAATAACACCCACTGCTTACAAAAATATAAGATTAAAAAGTTGGATGTGTGGAGGAATTAAAAGATAAAAATGGCACAAATGATGAAGGAATGCAAATTTTAAATGGAACCGAGCACCACTGTAACATTGAAAAGTATAGTGTACAAGTTAAAGCAGCCTTGAACAATTCAGACTTCTGTATTTAGCATTTATATAGTCAGTAACCTCAATTGACATTGACCTTGGGAGCAAAATAGGGCAATATTTTCACTTGGTTGAACTGTTATTGGAGAATTTCTCTAGTGTACTAAGCACAAACATGCATTCCATCAACATCAAGTACATGTTATCTTTTTTCCTCAATTTTCTTTTGTGCTAACATTGTTATTGAGATCAGTACAGGAGGGAAAAATCACTTTATATRAGGGTTAACTTCATCTGTGGCATAATACTATTGAAATCAACAATCTTTACTGGATTGCTGGATTGCTCAATTTTCTCTTTGTAGAGAACCTAGACATATTACTTTTGCCAGTAATAAAATAGACCATTTTAGTGAAAAAATATATCTTTTTTCTTTAAGATTATAAAATTGTAAAGCTTTATCTTATTTTATTTTATTTTATTTTATTTTGTTTTGTTTTGTTTTGTTTTGTTTTGTTTTGTTTTGTTTTATTTCAGGAGTGCATCTCCCACTTTTAAGTCCCTAAATACATCTTGGAATGTTAGAGATAAAATATAATTAATATACACAGCCAGCTGACATAGCCAATAAGAATTACAGAATGTTCCAACATAGATGATTTTTGCTCTACTATCATTTCAACCATTTATGAGAATATGCTCTTAAGTCTTCATTTCAGCAATCCTCACAAAAATTACGTGCTTCTTTTAGTATATGGGTACACAAAGGATTGAGATAATATCTTGAAAGGTACTGACCATCCAAATAGCCACAAGCATCAATTAATAGGTGTCAAGAGAGGCAAGTCAAACAGGAAAGTTGCTAGCTATTGCTAGGCTGATTCTAGGCTTGGCTGATTTTTTTTTCTTTTTTTTTTTTTTTTTAAATCAGGAAAAATACAAGGCTATTTTGAGCTGTCTTTTGGAATTTATTTCTAGAATGTAATGAAATTCGAATCAAATCTTTTGATTGCTCCTATGATGTAAGACTTCATTTTAAGATCTCGCTTCATTCCAGAAGCAACAGCTCACCACCCACAGAAAATAATTTTCCTGTGGGGCTGATTCAGCTTCACAAAGGACTTGAGAAGAACCTTTACCAGCCCCTTTTCATCTTCATATAGCTCAGTTTAAAACTAGATGGAAGCAAGCAGGAAAACAGCATTGTCAAGCTCACTAGAGTTGAAGTGAAAGAGATGCTGCTGATGGGAAGAAAAAGAGCACATGTCTAGTTCTAGTAGTTGTCCGTATTTTACTCATTTCAGACTCATTAAGTTCATTTGCTCTTGTGTGAGGGCATTTACACTGATTTTCAACTGACTGTATTGGTTTAGCTTGTGTCTAGTTCAGAAAACACCCCAGAAAGTGAAACCAGGTTAATATATAACCATATTTGTATATATATATATATATATATGTATCTTTTTTGTAATATATATTTTTATTACTCTATATATATGTATGTATAAGTATTGCCAAAATTTACTCTTAATATTTTAGAGATGTCAAAACGCATCAGGAAAAGGCCCTTTCATTTTATGCAAGCTTATGCATTAAAACTGTCTTCTCCACAACTGTAAAATAGAATTTTATTCTTTATTTTGAATTGAATGAGTTTTACACCCACGGGGAATTTGTCAGTATGGGCTCCTTTTCTGACTTTAAGACTATTAACTGACCAGTTATTTTCTGCAGAAGCTTCAATATCTGCACAAAAGTAATTATATGCCTTTACTTCTTCTCCAGGAAAACTCTATTACRAGTTCTACTTTAGTGAATCTAATTCAGAAATAATAATAATAAAAAAAAAAAACTAGCACACTTAAGGGTTCTATAATGAATGCAAGCCACGAGACCTTGTTGCCGATGGGGGTCGGCAAGCCTTGTTTGCTAGCTGGACTGACCTGGGGTTGTCCTCACCCCAGGGCCCTGGAGCACAGATATCACTATGGGGGATGYGGCAAAATGGCSWTTATTGCGCAGTTCAGTCTGCYTATATACTCCAGCTGAATGCGGAAACTCACCTACTGCCCAATCGGGAGACTAATTTCTACTTTTCGCCTTGTATGGCATGGGGTTATCAGTAAACTGCATAAATTAATTATGCTCCTAACTCCCGTGACATCGCGAGATCTTCCGAGTGCCATGCCCTAAGCTCTATGCCCTATACTATACTATATCATCTACTTTCGCTAAGCTCTCTAATTTATTAAGCCCTAAAAACACAAATACTCCTACARGACCTCAAAGACATAAAGTCTATTTTATCCTTTTGGATTTTGGATAAGACAAAAAAATAAGGGGAAAGGAGGAAAAGAGAAACCATACAATCCAAGGATAATTATGTTTGATAGACTAGACAAACTAGATACTTGGGTTTATAAGCATGACAACTTAAAATGAAATGATATTCCTTACATGATTTTTTAATGGTACCCCATGTAACTTCAGCTTGCTTCAGTGAGGTTTTGCTTTATTATTGACTTATGTTATTTGACCACACCAGACTTCTGTTAGTTTATTCTGAAGGATCTTCACATTTTCTTTTTTTCCTTATTATTTCTTTTCCTTATTATTCCTTTATGACCAAAATCTATCTAATAATGCTCAGCTCAGTTTGATATTAACAAGCGATACAGCTGTCCCAAGGCCTGATAAGGGAAGCTACATGGTCTTGATGTCCTTTTCAGGATGTCACTGTATCTCAAGACTTCCCTATGCACACATGGTTCACCTGTGTGAGTGTATACCTTTACTCTGATAGTATGAGAGGTACACCTTCATTCTGATGGCATAAATGGTTCCAGTTTTTTTTCATTAACACTAAAGAAACAAATAGAAAAGCAAAAAGAATAGTCACCTGGTAATTTCATTTTGTATTAAAGAATCAGAATATTTTGATAAATATCTATTCTACTGCTTAAGCCGCTTTGTTAGTGCTCTATTTAAAACACATGCTAACAGTGTTTACACTTTGAGTATAGCTTCTCCAAGACCTTTTTTGATTTGCCATCTTTCACAGCACCACTGCTCTTCTTTGTCCTCTTGCTTATTTGCATTCCTATTATTTTATTTCATCTCTCTCTATTTCTTTGAATTTATTCCTCACAGAGTATGTCACTGAGAAAAAATAGTCTTGAGGTTATTAGTACCACCACATGAAAAGAGAATAGGAACAACATAGTGATATTGTTTTCCCTTCCTTTTCCCTACTACACTTCTTTCATAGGATTGAATAGATTCTACCACCATTTACTTGAACAGTAAATAGAACTGTATTTTTCTTTTCTAAATTGGAAAATAAGGATAACAAGAAAAGCTCAGACACAGCCTGAAAGGATTTAAGTTAAATCTGTACTTCGAGATCTGAGAATGCTACTCAGCTTCTTGTTTGCTTGCCTAAATCCCAGCTCCAGAAGATTATGCTCACTCACACCACTCCTCTCCATTCTTCACATCCTTTTGAGACTTGAAAGGAGCTGCAGCAGTCAGAGATTTACAGTGYTTGGACTCTCATTTCCTAATCAATTCAGGCATAGTAAAAAGTTCTGGAAAAGAAAGATGGTTTTCATCAATGAGTTATCATAAGGGGCTCCCAGATCTCACAAGTTCTGAACTCAGTGACAGGAATAAATTCCTGACTCTTGCAGGAGTCCTGACTGTCTATATTTCAGCATAATAATTGTGACTCAATTTTTCAGCTTTTAAGGTAGAAAAAATCATGTGGAGATCGTGAAAAAATCTATCTACGTGCCTTTCTAGCCATACAATACTAATCCTTCTTCCCTACTATTCCTTACTTTTCAAATCCCTGACTTAGAAAACTGATTGAAATAATATGCTGTAATTTACTTGGCGTGAGATTTTTGAAAGTGGTTGTGTGGTTTGGGATCAGGCAAATACCAGAGAAAATTATCATATTACTATGACATAGAAKCCATAGAAGTCTTCTGTTCCTAGAATGCACAGTGCTTTTAAAACTCCCCTTAAAGATAATATTAAAAAAGAARGGAAAGGAATTTAAAAGTCTTGTTGAAACAAGCTTTGGCAAAACTGAAGCTCTGTTCTTAAAGAGAAAGAGACAGAGATATGCTTCATGTAATAACAACTAATTCCACTCAAATCATTGGCATTCCAATAATGACAGGCATTTTTGAAACACTTTCCTTTTTTTTTTTTTTTTTTTTTTTTTTCCTTATGAGAACATTTTAAAAATGATTGCATTGTTCGCTGTGCAGTTTTTATGTGTTGAGCGGGGCGCATGCAGAGAACAGCTCCAAAGTTTTTTTTTTCCTTTCCTCCAGTTGTCTGTCATACTGCTCATTAAAGTCTGCACAAATCTTTCACAGTATGGGACACTGAAGCATTGAATTTTAGAAGAAAAATGTCTTCCTGGTGTCACTGTCAACACACACCAAGCCCCAACTCAGGTTGAAGATTGCTATCACAGATTGAGTAAGAAGTAACTACAAACTGTGTAAAGCTGTAACTACAAACTACAAAGAGCTAATAGGCAAATAAGCTCTTCTTACTGACAACTGATGGACAAACTGTCTGTTTATAGGTCTGTGGATTTATTCCTGAGTGTAAGGATTTCAGTTATCTGTAGGATTTCTGACAGAAACAGACCATCAAAAAATCTCCTAGATAGTTTTCATGGGATTCACTTTGCCTAACTGCCAATATAAGGCAGACTCTATATGAACTAGCAACCCAGAAACTTCATAGGTTGTGGGGAGAAGAAATATTTCTCTTTCAATATGTACTTTATTGCACCCCAAACTAGGCATCTGACATGATTGCTCTCAGGTTTCTGTAAAGCAGTATGTTACAAATTGTAGAGTTAAGTGAGATGAATCCGACAGCCCAATTCTATTCTTGGACAGGGTGTGGAAATGAATGTGAACTATTGAAGCAAGTCAGTATAGCCTTTATTTGTTAAGACTGTTTTTAAAACCTTTTGTTTCTGGTGAAAGTCTACCATTATAATCCACATACGATGAAAATGATCTCACACAGTTCTGAAAATGTGGAGGTGTGGATGAAGGCAAGATGGAAGACAGTGTAACAGGATTAAAACTATCTTGTTAATACACTACAGTGATTGATTCCTGCTCCACACTGTAGGAGTAGTGGAGACGTGGTGACTGCACAGCTCTGACATCTGGATTCCAGCTTCATCCATCCCTGAATGAATTTATACAAGCTTCAGTATTTCTTTAGATCTCAAATGTTAATATTTTAGTAAGAAGAGATACTTCTAAATAGCCAAACTCCCAATGCACAAATGGCATTAGAAAAGCATTAATATTTAAAGTAACCACACTAGTCCTAAAACTAAAGTAGCACAAAAGCTATTTTCTGAAAAAGAGTTTTATTGCTTTCTTTTCCTACTGTTTTTGTGTTGTTGGCAGCATATATTCCAAAGTAATTATAAAAAGGGCAAGTTTCAAAACTGCTATAAAATACAATGGAAAATAAAACTGAACAAAAATAAGAAGCCTGAATATTCTGATAATAAAAATATTCTGAAACAGTAGCTGACAATGCTAATAGATAGCAACAAGAGGTGTACTTTAAGCAAGGGAAGATATTCTAACTGGAGGAAAATGTCACCCTTTGGATCCATTTTTATTCATCTCTATCTATCTATCAATCATCTATCTTTGAATTTCCCCTTTCTGTTTCATAAATTAGTTTCATGTTAATTTGAAGTATTTGGACTATTTTCTATTTCCATTATATGYATATTAGATATGTACATATGTAAATTCTGACAATTTTTATTTATATAAAATAAAACACTTCAGATAATAGCAGGATATTTAATCAAGTGCATCTTTTACAGTTATAACAAGAGCTTTAATACAAAAATAATCCTGCTAGTACAAACTTCGTGTACCTAAATATCAGCTTACACACAAACATATATATGACACACCATTAAAGAAAATCTTATAGGAAGAAAATTGGAGATGGTGAGTAGAAGGGAGGTCTGCAAAATTCGCATGCTTTATTTCAAAAATACAACTTACCAGAAAAGAGTGGAAAAGGATGAGGTCAGGCACATATGTCATTTGAGCACTACCAGTCATTTCTATAGCCTGCCACACACTTTGAGAAGTGGTTAAGCCCCAGAAAATGGGAGAAATGGTTTCTGCATTAAGAATATGATTTTGGAAAGGAGAGAGGATATAGACTAACTCTACTTCTTTGGGATGTTGCCTGTAGTCATTTCTTCGCTGCCCCTTCCTTGAATCCCTAAATTCCTAATTTTTTTAGAAAGCCCCTTAAGATATTTGGGTGCAGATTGATTTCATACTGGAAAGGAGGAAGGAACTGATCAGGCATTCAGCATTTGTTATCTGCCTCTCTCACTGGCATCTTTAGGAAACTTATCTGAGCACACTGAAGTAATAGCAGTTCCCAAGCTCTTCTGCTCACTCTGTCATTGCATTGGTCTTTTGCTATTAAGCTTTTCAACATCTGTTATCTATTAGTGGATGGGGTGTTTGTGAGATTTGGTGAGAGCACATTCTTGCCCTTACTCAGTTCAGCTTTAACTACACAGTTTCTCAGCTCAGAATGAGAAAAAGTCCTAGAATTTAGTGTCTGAGCCTTTGAAAGTGCTTTCCATATAGATTAAATAGAAAGTAATTCCAGGACAAAGTAATGCTGAGGATTTCAGGTATAGTGCTCTGGGTGTCTGCTTGTTTGAATACTTTATAGACATTTTATACCTCCTGTCAGATCTGTCTTTGGAATCAAGAATTCATGTTCAGAGAGATTTGTTTGTCCTTAGAGATATCTAGAGCACATTAGCTTCAAGATCATTTCTTCTTTTTCACACAGTTCTGTTGCTTTCTATTCTGATTTTGGGTGTGAATTAGAAATCGATCTATTAAAAAAATGACCTTTATTACAAATTGTGTTTACCATAGAAAAAGACAAATGCTTTGAGTTTTTTTCCTCATTCATAGCAAATTGATGTACTTGTCTTTATTCAGCCTTTGGAGACAAATACAGAATTTTTATATTGTTCCAGGACTTTTGTCACTAAATGCTACATTGCACTCGTCTGCATCTTTCCTCTCTTCACCAAGCCCCATCCTTCAGCAAGACAGAAATCTACAACTTATTTTACACTTCAAATAACAGAGAAACCTTCACTGAACAGAAGTAAGACACAGCAAAAGTAAGACATAGACAGTGTGGAAGTAGATAATTCTCATATATACTAAAATCCTAGAAAAAAAAATAACTGGAATTGATAAAAATGTCATCTAGCACACTTGGAAAGATGACTGTAAAACTGATGAAAAATAAATGCGGTAACAGAAGAAAACAAGGAGTTTAAAAAAGAACTTCTGTCTATTTTTAATTCAAGGAGAAGAAAGAATGAATGTGTGTTAGATAACATGATAATAACAAGAATAATATTTCAGATGGAAAAAGAAATAATAGAAAGAAAACAAGGTAGTTAATAAATGAAGAATATCAAATGAATTCTGAGTAAAAAATGGACTAGATGATCTTTTTTTTTTTTCTTTTTCTTAAATAGCTGTCTTAAGAAGAACATCTAGAAAAGAAATGTTGATAGGACTAGGAAAAATGTGAAGATTTATTAAAATATATCCTGGAAATATAACCGCAGGCAGGACTTTGGAAGGATGAGCATATAAACATCAACTTATCTCAAAAGAATCATGGACCAGACTTTTAAAGAAATCTGCTATTTACAGCTCCCAGGCAGGTGCCTGGACATTTAACAGACCATGACCTCATAAAAATCAGTTAAACGGATAATCAAATATCTCAGTGTACAGCATACATGTGTGACATGAGACCAACTGTCTCAGACCACCAAACTCTTCTGAAAAGGTGAATACTTCATGCAGATGACCAAATGGGACTTAAGCTATCTTTGAGTCTGGCTTTTGGAGAATAATAGGAGGTTGATGAATTGTGAATTAATACACTCTTGTCAGACATTTCAGATTTAAAACTAGATGATGGAGAAACCATGGGAAATATATTTAAAGTTTAACAAAGTATTTGTGGAAATGTTGGAGACTTTGATTTCATCTCCCATATGAGGCTAAAAAGTTATTATAACAGGGGTTCTCAAAGGCACGGCAAAAAAATGATCCTAATGTGCTTGAATGCCACTGACAATTTAGAAGACAAAGTCAAATGGTGTAAAGCAATAGAGAAATATATAAACAGTTTGAGAACTCTTYAATAACACTCATTAACTCAGATGTTATCCAGGCAATCAGAATATAGTCAACAGCTGCAGTAAATACCCAGCTTTGTGAAATGCATATATTTAATAATGGATATATTCATGTATCAGGTCTGTTCATTCATTTGTTCACTTAATTTTGCAGTAAGTCTTTAAGGATGCATTATCATTATAAACGCATATATATATATACACACAAATATATAATCATTTTTAATGCCTCTTTTACTTTGAAATTGTTCAGATGCTTTGAAATTCTTGCTTAGCAAGAAATATCATTATCTCACAAAGATTTTGGCAACTTGAGAAGGGTAATAGAACTGATTCCTCTCATTACTCAGTGTTAGGTTTGATGTTAATTTACCAATATTTTCAATATCTATCTGAAATCATTGTAGAGTTGTAAAAAATGATACCAGCATCCACAAAACACTTTCGGAAGGTTTATCAGCACAAGTATCCACAGCTCTTACATGGGAACACTATTTTCCTTTCTGGGGCTTGCTCTTTACAAACCAGATTAACGCAAAGGTGGAAGAAATTCATAACTGTCTGAACCCATATCTGTAGATTCCGTCAGGTACTTGTAAAGGACTTGTAACTGTAGACCTGAGTCATACTGCACTCTGTCCAKAGCATTCATAAAAACACTAAATATAAGGTCAAGCCACTCAATAAACAAGTAGATATCTTTGACTAATTTCTGAATTTCTCATCTCACAAAAAAAGAAAAAAAAAAGGGAATCAGAAGGATTTCACAGAATAATAGAAAATGTTATCAGAAAGCAAGGATTCATTCAGTACCAGAGATTAAAACCATTAACAAAAGTGGATATGTATACAGTTGTTTTGTTAAGCAAAAAAATGAGAGGGTACATCACATTGTTTTTTTGTTTTTAGATCATTAGCACTGAAAAATGAAAGATGAAGTTGCATACCTGAGGGAAGAAGGTACAGAAGATGGGGCCAAACTCCTCTCAATGGTGGCCAGTGATAGGACAAGGGGTAAYAGGTACAAAGTGAAAGACAAGAAGTTGGTATAGGTATTAGACAAGGGAAATATATTTATTTGCAAGCCATTCAGCTGCAAGGAAGTGCCACACCAGGAGCGTTTGCAGGATGAAGCACTCAGGGATATGGTTTAGTGAGGATGGTGGTGACGGGTCTATGGCCRGACTCAAAGATCTTGAAGGTCTTTTCCAGCCACTATGATTCTGTGATGCCACCCTGTGCCATGTGCTCTACATGTTCCTGCTTGAGCAGAGGGGACTAGATCATCTCTAGAGGTCTCTTTCAACCTCAACCGTTCTGTGATTCTGTGATAGTAAAAAGGAGTATGTCTTAAATAAATATATGATAATAATGGAAAAAGGAGAAAAAAATATAGAATGAGTTCAAGGAAATGTTTGTTGAAATTTTGTTGAATTAACCAGTAGAATAATTTCTAATAGTAAAACTCCCATCACTTGTTAATATCAGAGTAGACAAGGCAGCTGAATCCTGAAGGGGAACAACATGCTACGTCATTGCAGGATCTGAACTTTCTAAAACTGTGCAAGGTGATCTCTTCCAATGACTTAAATGTTATTGGAAAAAAACTTAAATGTTAGTTTATGGGGTAGAGTATGATTAGCTAATATTAAGCAAACATAAAACAAAAGCAGAAAGGCTTGTGAGAACAGGAGGATGAAGTTAGACCAATTCGTGTTGTGAAGTGTATATCGCCTCAGCTGAAATGGCTGATATGTTTTAAGCAGTCAAAATTTTTAAAATAAGACAAGGACTGGAAGCTGATTTTCAGAAGTACTCTGCTTCCATAACCAAATCTGTGTCTTTACAAGAGCTGATCTTTACAGCAGTAGTTCAACAAAAGGAGCTACTAGAATAAGCAAGCTTTTGAAAATATGATCTCAGCTTTCTGGTACTAAATGACTACAATTCATCCATTTCACTACATATAAAAACTCTTCCTTTTTTTTTTTTTTTCTTCTATTTTTTCTATTCTTTTTCTTTTCTCCAGTCTGTGCCACTGCAGAAAAAAATACTTGCACAGTCTTCGACAAAAAAAAAAAAAAATAAATAAAAAAAAAAAAATAAAAATCACATCTACAAAGTGATTTGCTATTATGATTTAGTTCATGATTCTATACCTTTTATTTGTGAAGTTAATTCAGCAAGGAAGACAAAAATCTGTGGCTCTGTTAGATGAACACAGCAAGGGATAGTGTGTTCTATTGTTCTTGAAGAAGATCACAGCTTTGAGCACTGCAGTCTCAGCCTTTTCTTTACTCTAGGGGTGCATGCTCTGCTTTATATCTATGCTGAAGGTAGTATATATTTTCACAATCTGCTGCCACACACTCCTTGCGTTGTTCTTATCTCAACCATGAAGCAGACATCACGACATATATTTTTCTTATTCATACACTTTTAGATTCATAAGGTAAAACAGTAAGTAGCAACAACAACAAGAAGAGTTTATATATAACTTAAGTATTTCTTTTCAGGTAAATGTCACAGTACATGAAAAATAATTTACTCTAAGTGGTATGCATCATTTATAAAGCATAATAGAAATACTGTTGTTTAACAAACTGAATTAACAAACAAAAGGGGAGAGAAATAAGAAGGGCCACTAGTTCCAAAAATACATCTGGGGGCAAATTTCTTTATTATTGTGCCTTAATTAATTGTGATTTATATGTTTAGTAGCAGTTTAGTTAACACTGTATTTGTTGACCTTTGTATTAGCACATTATTTTAAATTTAATTCTTTGAAAGATATACCTCTTATTACCACTAGATGGAACTGAAAAACCTTGTAATTCCTTTTTTTTTTTTTTTTTTTTTTTTTTTTTTTTTTTTCCCTACCTAAGGATGCATACCAATATCTTCACCACAAGAATCCGTAAACAATCTTGAACTAGAATTTACCAAGCCATGGACATGGAAGGCTATCTGTAGCACACTAACTCTTTCCTAGTGCAACACTCCATTTGTTGTTTGCAAGCCTAACTGCTGAAAAATAAAGCAACTAAAACATATAAAAGCATGTTCTACTTTAATAGCAGTGAGAGTTAAAAAAAAAATAAAATAAAAAGATGCCTTAGTACATATCTATTCATCTCATGGAACTGAAATAAATAAATAATACAGACTTGTTATCTTTAGTTCTGTTATTTCCAGGCAGCAGAGTTGCTGCATTTCAGAGTATCTCTGGAAATGCAGTCTAATACAGATCAACTATATGTATTTTAAGCAGGTTTTTTCAATATTGTAGAATTACAACTTTAGAAATGACCATTTTAATGACCCTGTAGAGAAGGACCTGGGCGTCATGGTGGATGACAAGATGACCATGARGCAGCAGTGCGCCCTGGTGGCCAAGAAGGCCAGTGGGATCCTGGGGTGTATTAAGAAGAGCATCTGCAGAAGGTTGAGSGAGGTGATCGTCCCCCTATACTCAGCCCTGGTAAGGCCGCAYCTGGAGTACTGTGTCCAGTTCTGGGCTGCCCAGTACAAGAGGGATGTGGAGCTGCTGCAGAGAGTCCAGTGCAGGGCTACGATGATGATCAGGGGCCTGGAACATCTGCCTTATGAGGAAAGGCTGAGGGAGCTGGGCCTGTTCAGCCTGGAGAAGAGAAGGCTGAGGGGGGACCTGATCAGTGTCTATTAATACCTCAAGGGAGGCAGTGAGGAGGAGGGGGGCAGCCTCTTTTCAGTGGACAGCGACAGAACTAGAGGAAACAGCCACAAGCTGAGGCACCAAAATTTCCACAGGAACTTAAGGAAACATTTCTTGACAGTGAGGTTGACAGAGCCCTGGAACAAGCTGCCCAGAGA
>NW_020454561.1:1774025-1776796 GCF_003342845.1 Nothoprocta perdicaria
AAAAAAAAAAAAAGAAAATATTAGTGAACGAAGTGCAAATAAATATAAGTGTACATATAAGTATAGTTCATAAAGGATTATGGGCAACAATTTTATTTTGCTCTTCCCTCCTCTCCCCGCCCAAGTAATGATGTTTATTTTTACCAGATTTTTGTATTCAATTCCTTAATCTTTGCCTTGGCCTAACAGTCCCTGTAAAGGTCTATTGAGTATTTCCATTTATGCAACATCTGCCTAGAACTCCCCTCTTCTCCTGAAAACATGTCCCATATCTAGCGCTGCCAACATTTATTTAGAGGACCAAAACAAAATGATTATTAATTCTTAAAAAAATGCTGCATATTATCAACCCCTGCAGAAAAGAGAAGAGAGGAGAGGAAAGGAGAGAACATGAAAGGGAGACGAGCCTTATCTGTGTGTACTATAGACCAAGCAGTGTAATGTAAACAGATGCATGTTAAAGGAAGGATGGATAAATGAGCTGTAGCTTGCTGTGGATTCAGAGGAATAGGGTATTACTTAAAGGGTAAGTAATAGCTTATGTTTTTACCTTTACATACAGCAAGGTGGTTTGTTTGCTTGTCTCTAAGATGTTAAGCACACAGGGCAGGTATGTATCTTTTTTTATTATTATTTTCTGCAGAGAAGACTGCATGCTGCCAGCCTTCAGCAGCACCAGGTGACCGTCTGCCAAAGCCTGCAAAAGAACTGAAGACAGCCTGCATGTTCTTTGTAATCCTTCATAAAGATTAACAGGAGAAAGCAACTTCTCATGGATTCAAAATAGATATGGAAAAAGTCTATATAAAAAAGTGTGGCTGCTTTTGTAAATTCAAGTGCAAATGAATGCTCTCTAGAATTGGGAAAAGGCAGTCAGGCTCCTTAAAATAGTCGTGTGCTTTCCTTCTTTTTCCTATGGGGTGTTTGTTACTATAAAATATTGATATATAAGTAAAATAAAAATATATGCCAAAAATGAATGCTGAAATTGCTCAATAGCTCTGTTGATGTGATAAGTTACAGTAGGACTACTTAAATGGGAGCTGCTCTTGAGAAGWGTCTCTATTAAGCACTGAAGTGATTTTTTGCACTATTTTGTATTTTAGTACCTAAAACACATCTACATGGTGTCCCAGAGGCACTTGGCGTTGTTTTATATCATTTTATCTTCACATTTTATATGGGATAATAGCATTATGTTATTAAGACTAAGCTTCAAACATCTTGAGAAAGTCATGCATGAGAATTAAGTTATACAACATGGTACTAGTGTACCTCATGTAAATCAGGATATCCTCATAGATTTAAATGAGGATAGTCAGTTTGTGCCAGCTGAGAATAGGACAAAGACACAAAGTACTTTCATTTCTTGCCAAGATTTTCATTCAGATTTTAATGTTTTAAGCATATTTCCCAGGTGAAAAACATTAACACTGTATGTAACTATATATTACTACTTTCAACATTACTGCTTTAACAATATTACTCTGAGAAGAAAAAAAATGGGAAAGAATGCAAAACCAAAGCAAATATTCWATTCTAACTATATATTAATATTGCTCTTATTCATCACTGCAGCTTTAATAGCTTAGGTGTTGAACCAGATTACTGTGAGAAGCTGATTAGGAAGCATTGTAAGCCCTGCTTTGTAAGCTTCAAATGTTTCACACATTTCTTCCTTGATTTGTCATCAGCTTTTTTTTTTTGTTTGTTTGATTTTCCATTTTCATTTGATGGCTGTCATTAGAGGAGTTTGAAGCAGTTCTTGAAGAGTAGATAAAGACTGTATTCTGCAAATATGTATCTTACTAGCCTCAGGGAGTGAAAATGCTCTAATAGGATGACTCTAGAAGGTAAGATTTTGTAAGTAAGTTAGCTAAACTAGTCTATGTCAGAAAAGACATAAACATGGAAGATTGATGCACTGTCATGTTGTCGTGGATAGTTTTATTTATTTAATGCATTTAGATTGTCTGATGCATCCAGTTGAGAGAAAATGTGCTGGATCTAAAGAAAGTTTTTGTCAGATGGCACCCAGAGCTGCTTGGCATCCCAAGAAGTCTTCTACTAATTAAGGATCAAACAAATGCTTTGTCCCAGTTTCCTTCTGAGAGATTCAATTTATTCTTTGAATGCACAGTGCAAAAAGGATAATGGAAGAATCATCTATAAGAGTTCTGACTTGGTGAAGACAGGAGAGATTAAATCCTTTGGCTTAGAAACCATAGACAAGAGAAGATAAAAATAAAAAAAAAAACTGAAGACAAAATTAATTACTAAAAAAAATCTATCTGCCATGCCAATTTGAGCTAAATTAGCTCAAATATGTAATTGATTACTAAAACAAAACACATCTTTCACGTTATATGTGTAATACACATATTTCTTTTTCCAGAATGAAATTACAGGGTTATTGGGGGACAGGGGGCAAACTCTTCTCAGTAGTGGCCAGTGAAGGACAAAGGGTAATGAATTAAAGCACAGGAAGCTCCATATGTGGAAGAACTTTCCTGTGAGGATGACAGGGACCTGGAACAGGTTGCCCAGGGAGGTTGTGGAGTCTCCTTCTCTATAGATCTTCCAAATCCACCTGGATGCCAGCCTGTGCTGTGTGCTGTAGGTATCCCAGCCTGAGCAGAGGGTTTGGATTAGGGATCTCTAAAGGCCCCTTCCAACCTCAACCCTTCTGTGATTCTGTGATTCTGTATGAAGAATTAAAAGGGCACTGACATTTGCAACACATTTGACTCTGAATCACTGACTTCACAGAA